>NC_137827.1:33828890-33933890 GCF_963921795.1 Nannobrachium achirus | reverse complement strand
GTGTGTGTGTGTGTGTGTGTGTGTGGGTGGGTGGGGGGGCATAAAGGGACTAGGCTGTTATAGTTATTTAAATGTTTTACATTTTGTATATGTTGTTGCCGCTGTGTCTATATGTCTAAATAGACTTAAAAGGCATGTATAGATCATGACATAACAATTTACATGAATGAATGCTAGCAATAGCATAACTAAATGTTGCAAGTTGGCAGATACTCACCCTATAGGTTTTCTGAACCAGGCTTACACAACCAGACAGACATATCAATCTTCATCAATAAAACAGAGAAAAACCCAGTGCCAAAACATTATAAAGTCTGAGCAGAGGAGGCACAGCAATATATCCTTGTTTTTGGATGAGTGCACTATATGGGCTGTTTGTTTGTTTGCTCGGCTCAGTCGGCTGCATGCTTGCTGTTGTGCAGATGTTTCTTTTTGCATTTACTTGCCCCTCTGCCAGATGTTGTTATAGAGTCAGGAAGACAGGCAGGCCACTGCAGGTGTTCTCCCTAATGAGTCCCAATCCATAGAGCCGGATTGTCCAGGCACCATGCAGGAACGTCACAAGGGGGGGGAAAGTGGGACTGAGTTACTAGGGCCCAAGGTGGAGGGGCCTTGATTATTTTATACTTTAGCTATTGAAAAATAGCAGATCTACTAGCTTACGGCGCGGCACTGAGTGCCACGCTGCGAGCTTGTAGATCTGCTATTTTTTTAAAGTCGTGAAATATATGTATTTTCTAAGCGAACATTTGCAACTCAAATTTTGATTCTGGGGGGTCCCTGGAACTAAATATTTTTAGATGGGGGTCCGTGACCAATTACATATCATTTTGGGGGTCCTTCACATGAAAAGGTTTGAGCACCACTGACATAGAAACATAGGTTTTTCAAAAAACCTTAGAAGGATTTGAAATATTCAAAGACTTTTCACAATAATAGCAGATATACAAGCCCGCGCTGTGAGCTTGTATATCTGCTATTTTTCAATAGTTAAAGCACAAAATAATGCGTAATAATGCGTTCCCAGTCTAAATGGGCTAAACCCCCTCCCACTATGAAGAACATTCATGGGAGGCCTACAGTGAATCCTTGTACCCAGGGCCCAAAATTCGGTGCGACACCCCTGCCAGGCACTACACTGTACACTCTACACAGAGACTGGTCCAGGCTGGATTAGGTT
Organism: Nannobrachium achirus; assembly: GCF_963921795.1. Taxonomy (NCBI): domain Eukaryota; kingdom Metazoa; phylum Chordata; class Actinopteri; order Myctophiformes; family Myctophidae; genus Nannobrachium; species Nannobrachium achirus. The sequence goes on along the minus strand of NC_137827.1, from coordinate 33,932,710 downwards.
ACAGTTCTGGAGGATGACCTTTGATGGCCTCCTTCTCTCTCTCTCTCTCTCTCTCTCTCTCTCTCTCTCTCTCTCTCTCTCTCTCTCTCTCTCTCATGCTCTCGTCTCCCTCCATTTTACACTCTCTGTAACTCTCTATCAATGTCTCTCTCTCCATCTTAGTCTCTATCTCCATCTCCCACTAGCTCTCTCCTCCATTATTCCGTCTTGCAGATAAATGCACAGGAGAGAGAGAGACAAAGACGCAGAGGAAATCAATTAAAGCCCAGTTCACAGAAGCCAAGGAGAAACCATTTCATTGCTTTGATTGGGCTTCCTCGTTTCCTTGCTCTCTCACTGGGCGCTTGTGATTAAATCCAGCCATGGGAGGTATTGGAATAATGGGACTGTATTGTTAAAATAACCCTTCCATAGCATGTTAGTCAGACAAGCATGGGTGCAATTGGGTACACCAACAGTAGAATAAAATAAGGCAAATTGCCCAATCATAGTGTTTCCCTGTGCCCCAAACGTGTTTCATTAACAACTGGTGCCAATGTTCTGTGGTTGATGCCTGTCTACCTCCCCCGATACCAGCCAGGGCAATGATGTTTCAGTAGATCTTGTGCTGTTTGTTGGAATTGTATGCCTTATTCTGACTCACGCAGAGCTATGGACATTCTGACCTCCAAATCCATGGGATCCCTGTGTACAGTGCACATAATAGCAATTTATCTTCTCACTCCAGGAGCCACTCAGATCTACTCAACCCAGCTCACTGGGGCATCTCTACAGTAGTGATGTAAAATGTTTCTAACACATTGTTATCACTTAGGCCTATAGGAATACTATGAGTACCACAATGATTAGTAACTAATGTTGGCTGCAGCTTGGTGAGGAACAACACATTATTATTATTAGACTTATTATTATTCATAAAACTAAATCTACACTACAGCATGTATTGTCATACATTTGGCTGCAGGGGGCACTGTTGGTTTGATTATGATGATAAATTATACACTGAGTACAGGCAATCACTTGATTTGACACCATATCCATGTAAATAATTGGACACACACTATGCGACTTAACACAGCTTTCAGCTCAAATATTTGTTTTCCCCTAGGCAATTAAGACAACACCCCAACCCCATTCCCAGTGTCAAAAAAACCCTGCAGTTATGATAGCATCCAAACAGCATGTCCTATGTTCACCAGCCGGTGGCGCTATTGACACGTTTATTTTATTTTCCCATGATATGCACCCTTTAAATCAATTGTGCATTTAAAAAGTGGTCTGCCGCAAGTCTTAATGGCGGAAATGACACTTGGGTAATTGGATCATTATGAATTCTCAGACAGACGCCCAGAGCTTAGACTCCATGCCAAATGACATAAATTTAGCCTGCTAATCCAAACATCCCTCATTATCGCATCATTATTGTTTCTCTGCAACTGTGTGTTGTTGTTATTATGTTATTCATTTGAGAAATACTGGGTATATTGTGCATGTGCATCTGCCTGAGTTTTGTCTGGGAGCTTAATATGTTCCCTCTGCTTTGTTCCCTCAAACCTTACCTCAAACCTAACCCCAATCCCAAAATTAGGGAACATAGGGCTGACCCAGGGGGCTGACCCCTGCCTAGTCTACCCACGTTTGAACCCTTTCTAAAAGCATGCGTGTGTTTGTGCAGATTAACACAGGTAGGTTAGGTGTGTAAGCTACCATGACTTGATTATCTCTGTTGAACATTATGAAACAGAGCAGCCATTGTACTGAGAGATGCTTTGTGAAGAATTCATTTGGCACAGTCTTCTGTTGCACAAGAACTGGTGTTACATGGCCCGGTTGGAAACAGACACACTTTAAAAGCCTCTGAAGAATATGATAGCCTTAATCCAAAGGGATTAACTATCTTGCACATGTGGGCTATTGATACTCTGACCTTCCCTGAATGAAAATGCACGAACAGTAAGACAAGAGGCACAGAGGCCTAGTAGAGACGGCACGAGACATAGCGGCAGACGGTGAAATATGTGGCAACCGGAAGCACACCCCTTGCAGTCGCCTGAGCAGCCAAGGAACAGCGTCTCTCCATCTGCCACGCCCAGTAGGGGAATCCTGCTACTGAGTGACCACCCTCTACTCCTGGCCCACCGTGTGCCAAGAATACCAGGAGAGAGCCACACATTCATCTGAGCAACAGCTGGTCAATTTCCAAAATGCCTCTCAATTTTCTCAAAGGGAAACGCTGGCAGTTGGAGAGGAGGCTGCACTGTGTGTGGGGAAACCACGGCATTTTCTGAATGTAGAAAAGAAAAAGAAAAAAGGCGTTAATGGAAAGGCAACTGGCACCACAGCATTCTGAATGTGAAAAAGGCATCAGTGGAATGGCAACTGGCACCAGAAAGTCAGATGTTGAATATCCATATGTCTGTCTGACGTGTTTGTCATTTTATTGGTTGATGCCATTGAGCTAGATCTGCCACCAATAGAAGTAAAAAATACTTCATGCGCAATGCGCAAACTCAGCAACTCATCATGAAGCATTCTTTATTATGTGTCTTCAGGGTGGTCATCAACAGAAACATGAACCTAATGCACACGTAGTCAGTCATTTCTTTCTCTCCTGTTCTCTTTTCCCTTTTCTCTAATTCTTTCTCCCTCGCTCTCTCTTTCCAACACAGACAAGCATGACAAAATAGTTCTATCTTGTAGCCACTGGAATGGAACCTTGAAATTAATCACTTAAACTGCTGAGTGCTGACCGATCAAAATAGCACAGAGAGGTTTTTGTGGAGCCATGCTGCTATTTAAGTGCTAGGCTATAAGTGATAAGAAATGACCAACTGCATCATTCCCCCATATGGACTTTTATTGTGGAAATAAAAACATGGCATTTCTGACATATAAACCTGAAATAGCATTTCAAGGAACACGCCAACATATAAATGAAGTCTCAATTCTACTGCTCTAGACCAGTGGTCCTCAACCTTTTCTGGCCGTGACCCCCAAAATAATCACATTTTAACTGGGGACCCCCCACCCTGACGAGCACTAAGAGTTGAGACATTACATTTTGTATAACACGGTTCTATTGTAAAATAGCAGATCTACATGCTCACAACGCCTCGTGTTGCGAGGCGTTGTGAGCATGTAGATCTGCTATTTTCACAATTTCTGCCTCTAAAATTTGAGAATTTGGCCCATGTTTAATTTGTCATTTTAGATGTATTAAAACATCCTTCAATTGTCACTTTATAAATGTGCAGATACCCTCTATCTATACACTTAAACTTGATGTTGGTTTGTTTACTGTTGAGTGAGAAAACAATGTTGCACATTAAGATAATCATCTGGAGACCCCCCAAAATAATTTGGGGACCCTCCTGGGGGTCCCGACCCACAGGTTGAGAACCACTGCTCTAGACTACTAAACACTGCACTGTTTCTGAACACAATCAAATTATTATTGGGATCGTACTGTGCATGGAATGTGGGTAGTTGACATCCTAGACTCTTCCTCCAGGCTCCCAAACTGTGGAATAAACTCAATTGCGCAGTCAGAACGGCATCACATCCAATTTTCCAATGCAGTCTACAGAATACTCCACCTCACCTCTAGTAGCACTCCTGTATCCTTGTATCCCTTCTGCTCACCTTTTTTTGATAGATGCTAGTTCATTTATCAGATATGTTGGTCACTTATTCACGTCTTTGTTATTGTCTCCTAGAAACTCCCCATGTAGGCTCCGGCCATATGCGTATACATTTCGTCCAAAACTCACACAAATCCGTAAACATTGAAGTCAGGTGATCAAGGCATACCAGACTTCTCTAATTCCATTCCGATTGGCTATGATTGACTTCCAAACTTTGCAGACCCTGTGTAGACAACCTGGTCTGGTGGACACCTGTGCTCAGAGGATCGCTCTTTCTAGTTTTACACTTTTTTTGACCATGACCACACTACCACAGAGGTTCTGGGTTCGATTCCATCGTGGTGCATCCAGCTTTGTCAAGCATCTATGCAAACACAATTGTCCTGTGTTCTGGGGAGGGGAGCCGGGTGGGGAGGGTGATAGCACCACATTTATTCCTACGGGCTGGGGCAGCACCTGTCAGCAGGAGGTTTGGGGTAAGTATGACAAAGGCTCTTCATCCTCTCGGTAGGGGCTCCTCACTGGCAGGTGAGTCAGTTGGAAACAACAGCAGCGACAAGACACAAATGTGTGTGGGGAGGAATCAATTGGCAAAATAAAACCGACTACATTTAGGGGAAAAAATAAAAAAATAAAAACGAATGGAATGTAGATAGCATGTTGTTTAGACATAATGCTGTTTTATGTTTACCTGCTATCGTAGTTTCTTTGCACTACATTGTTCTCTTTGCACTAGACTTACTGTATGTGTCTTACCCTGTTGTTTGTTGACTACTGTATATGGGTGCTCAGTTCACTTAGATCTGTTAGTCGCACTGGATAAGAGCGAATGCTTACTGTAAATGCCTGAATTGTAAATTGTAAATTGAACATCCCACACAAAAGAATTTACACTTTCCATACACATAAAACAAAGTGGGCATAATTGATGTAACCCCAGCAGTTCTACTGCAATGGCAACACAGTAGATAGTGTACTCCACACAAAGATTTAGCAACAGAAGAGCAGTCTCCGCCACCCAAGACGGGAGATTAAGTCCAGACACTAAACAAATGCTGTGGTTCTGTTGTATATTCTAACATCCACTTTGGCTGTTGATGATTACGAGGTGTTATTTTGTACTGCTGTCGAACATAAAATAGTAAAAGTGAATGGCAAATTTGTGGATGCATGTTTTAGCAACTGTAGTTGTAGTTGTTCATCATCCAGCAAGGAACAGAGACAGACAAATCTCCAGGGGTCTCCTATATGATGGACCAGCATAACCCCCTAATAACAGGATGGGACCTATAAGCACCACTCTCGGACAACAAGGCTTTGTTTTTCTATTGCACCACAGCCCAAGTTGAGAGCGCCTAATTATAAACCAGTGGACCCTGCTCAGGGTGCACTGCAGGTTTTTCTGTACATGAAGTGGAAAAAAATTGTTAAAACGCTGAATGTGGCCATAGTCAAGTTTGACTTGATCCCTGCAAGCTCTGCAGGGTAACTCCGTCTGAAACGTCCCTTTCGTGTGGCAGGAACAGAAAGCCTTTGTCTGACTCGGAGCTAAAGAGACTTTCCAATGTTGATCCTTCCTTTTTTATTATGAATTCTGGACCCTAATGTGCCATGCTGGAAAAGTCCTGTCACCATGACCAACACTTAAAGAGCCTATATCGGATATGTGAAAAACCAGGCAATGAGATCCTTTCTCTTTTGATGGCACTCTTTTGACACCAACCCTGATTTCATGCATCTCCATAAAGTTAATGTTTCACATTTATTTGATTCTATAACACTCTTCATCAGTGTTAAATTAGCACAAAGGGGTTTACTGTGCATCTGAAAACCCTCTCTGCACCACACGCTTGCAAAATGTGCAATTGTAGCTGTAGCTCTCCAATGTATTGTGTTTAAAACTATGTTTTGTGATCAAATCTTCACAGTTTTATCTGAGAGACATTTTCTACATACAAACTGTGTAACTGACAGGGATCACAAGCTGTCAGCATTTGGCAGAACTGAGAACTGAGTCCCTTGCTGAGAGCCGCAGTATACTGTAAAATGATGCTCACGGAGCACGTTTAGTACTGTTAACTTTGGCTGAGTCAGTCAGAGTCTTCAAGAGCAATTAATCACTGATCAGTGGTATTGAGTACTAATTATTTACCCTTAACAACATGCCACTGTAAAAAAAGAAAAAGAAGAAAAAATAATAATTCATTGGACATTTGACCAGCTGGACAAAACCACAAGGACTTTCTCTGTGTGTAATCAACATACTAAGACAGTTAAAAGTTGCAATAATAATGGTTGAAATAATCCACTGGGAATATCTTGGATGCTTCAGTGACCTAGTAGGCTAAGTAAGTAAATTCATTCAGTGACCTTCAAATTCCCTTCATTAATGTACTACTTATAGCCCTTGTAGTTATCAGCTGTTGTACAAAGTGTGACGACGGTCTACTAGGATGCCTTTTAAGGAGCTGGGGAGATGCTTTGAAACATGACAGGGAACTTCGTGGCAGGGAAGATCACAGAGCATGTGATATGCTGTAAACATTCTAGATCAAAACCTTGCCACCTCCACCCAACCTTCCTTCCACCAGGGCCCTCGTTGGGAATCACCATGTGCACCACACCCCTAGAGCGAGCAGCCATTGGAAACAGCATGTCACGTGTTTAGTTTCCCCTTCATAAGCTTTGTCAACAAACATAGTGTAGTAGAAAATAAAACGACAGATTTATAAGAAGTCAGACTTAAAATAGAGACTTTTAGATTAGACATGGGAGAAGTCAGCGAGAGGGCAGGGGGAGCCTCCCTGGAGAAGCCTGCAAGACGTCTGCCGCGTGAAACAATATATACCCACATTACTCAAAATGACAGTCGATGGAATCTCAGATACACACAGCCCCAGTGGATGCACGCCTGGATTGTGAGGCTTACCCTCCTGTAAAGAAAACAAACGCAACAAACAAAACAAAAGACAGGATGACGGAGTTAGCAGAAAATATGTATAACCTAGCCAATACAATCTCTCTGAAGAAATATGAAACAACTTCATGGATCAACTCCAGTGTTCCTCAGGAAGGATACGAAATTGGCATGGCAATTATTCAAAACAGCAATCATTTACCATACAATACCACCCCTTTGTTTACTCTGCTGCGGTTATGTGGAACGGGTTACCTGCAAGCCTTAAGTCGATTAGCTCTATTGTTAACTTCAGGTCCTCCATAAAGAGCTGGCTGAATAGCAAACTAGACCTAATTATAACCATTAATGCAGAGTTGTAGCAGGTTCCATTTACAGTACCCATGCTGTTTATCCCTAAACGCATAGCACAGCGTTTACACACAAACTAATAGAATTCTGGTTTCATTTCCATTTCAGGACAGGAACTAGAAAGATTGCAGAATACATACACTTGCCAAATAAGCATCATTTACGCTTTGTAGAAACCAAAGAGTGACTTCACTGTTCCCATAGTCCGTCTTTTCTACAGTCTATGTGTGCATGCATGCATGTGCGCACGCATGTACAAATATATGTATTTTCGTCAATACAAATGTCAATCAAACATCAACATATAACTTATACGGATAACTTCATCCTGCTTCTTAAAATACCTCTCAATACATTTATTGCCAGACTATCAACCTGCTTTCAAACTACCTTCCTCACCCAGGAGTCAGCCCAGCTCCTCATCCAGACATCAGTCATATCAAAACTTGACGACTGTAACTCTCTCCTCACTGGCCTCCTGGCATGTTAATCTTCTCCAACTGATCCAAAATGTTGCGGCACGATTGGTCTTCAACCAGCCAAAATTCTCACATCTTCCCCCTTCTCCACTCCCTCCACTGGCTCCCAGTTGCGGCCCGCACAGAATACAAAACTCTGATGCGTGAGAAAGTATGGCACCTCCATACCTCCAAAGCCTGATCAACCCCTACAACCCCACCCGTTCACTCAGATCAGGTAACACAGGGATGCTGACAAAACTCTCGCTAAAAATCCCAGGACGAAAATCCACTTGGCCCCCAAACTGTGGAGGGTGACAGGTTTCCATTCTGACACATCCCCATTCCGAACACCAGGTTAGCATTCATATGTAACCGGAATAAACTCCCTGTCCCACTTAGAACGACAGACTCACTCCCTATCTTCTGCTGTGGCCTGAAGACTCACCTCTTCAGACTCCACTTAAGCCCAGCACTTACTGTAGCACTCGACTAACCCAATGACCATACATGCTAGATAGCATTCTTATGTTTTATATAACGTTTTTTACTGATTAGGTGCTTGGTCTACCTACGTATTTTTTTCTAGATTGATATTTCTATGCATTTGATGTATTAATGTATTACCTTGCTTATTGTATTGATGTATTACCTTGCTTATTGTTAAGTCGCTCTGGATTAAGAGTGTCTGCTAAATGCCTAAATTGTAAATTTTATCAACTCATTTTTAGGAGACAAAAATTGGCCCGGCTAGTACTCAAGGTCAAAGTCTTGTCCAAAGAGACACCAGGCACTCAATCCCTGAAGTTTCCTGATAAGTGGAGTAGACAGTTGCGTCAAGATAGTCACTATATCTAGCTATCATGACAGCTAGGAATGTACAAATCTATTCTCACAACAGTTAAAACTAACTGTTAGGCATATGTATTGTAGTAGTATTTTGTAGTATCTTAGTAGTAAGCAATTGCCACACACTGCAGTGTGTATGACGGGAACATTTGAATAATTAATTCTCCCTCTTTCTCTTGCTCTCTCTCATACGCACATGTAGGCACATGCGTGCATTGCATTCCAAATATAAACACCACGCACACAATTCACGTGCCTATGACCCCTACGTGGGCACTTAGATGTTTGGAAATTCCTCAGCTGTTTGTGGCTTTTTTAAATGATGTCCCTCTACACATAAACACAGGTCCCAAAACCCCACAATCTGCCTTAAATCATCCGGTAGCCTCTCTCACACTTGTGCCCACTTGCTGAAAAGGATCAGCAAGCAGTGGGCTCAGGCTGGCTGTTATGTGGGCTCCTCAGTGCAAACGCTATGTAGCGTGTCACATGGCTCACGTGGATTATGCCTGCATTTGCATCTGTGAAGCCAGAATGCGTGATTGCGCGCTGGGAGGATGGGGCGGGAGGAAACAGGAAGGAGGGAGGAAGGAAGCAAAGGCGGAGAATCTGGATTGTCGCTGTCTGGACGAGAGATTTGGCACCTGTTAGGCCCCTAGCCCCTATGGATTATATAATGGCTACTTGGGGTGAGGAGTGTCTGGGGCAGGTGTGCCAGGAATTCAGAAGCTTAACTTACACACTGTCATACGACTAAGTATAAAGTAAACCAGCATCTCTTTGTTAGTGACTGGTTCACTTCCCTGTGCCAAAGTCCTGTATAACTAAATTGGTAGAGCACATGTGATGTTCATACCACATAGCTTAGCGTAACTCCATAATGTAAACAAACTTGAAATATTCCTCATTTGCAAAGTGCTATTGGATCCTTTTTTTCCGGAAGGGGATCGGATAAGACACATTCCATTTTCATGGTCATGTGATATTGGTGAGTGGGGGCTTTTTCTTCAAGTGAGGCCCAGGACAAAAAAGATATGGTCTTAATATGCTGAACAAATATTCAACTAATGGTATGATGTTATTTATAAAGAAAAATGTTCCTATTGTAACTACAACAGATATTTCAGAATACTAAAACGTCTCTGGAACCAAAAAATAAATACAAAAACTCTTATTATTTCTGTGCTGTCTGTCTGGCTTGTCTGTCTGATGTAGCTCTACTGGAGCAAACTCTGTGTCGATTTGTAACTGAGTGTAGAAATGTAACCTGGGACCCTTACGGATCCATTTGGTATTTGCACATTATCAGAGTCAAATGAACACTGAGGATTTGGGCTCCTTGAATGCGTTGAATGTTTCGTGGTCACTTTATGTATATATTCTTCTTTTTTGCAATAGCTTTTCGACACTTTATGTTTATATTCTTCTTTTTTTGTGCTTGCTCTTTGGACTGTATACTACAGTACTCTTTCTTTTTCTTACTTCTTTGTAACTTGTAACCTTAAACTGCTGTGCTGCCTCTGGGCAACTGAATTTCCCCTGTGGGATAATAAAGGTATCTATCTATCTACCGTATCTATCTATCTATCTATCTATCTATCTATCTATCTATCTCCTTGAAAGAGCCATCAGATCAAAAGTGAAGTAAATGACCTGGATCTGTCCACCCCCTTCAGTCACACAGAGCAGTCTAAAGGGCCATTTATAGTTACGTATGGTTGATTTTGTGTACGTTTTTGGGTGAGACAGTACGTACGGTAGTTACGTCGACATACATAGTTGCTCTATGCTTTATGTACGTGCCGACCCACTCTCCGCTCCAATTCTGCTCCCGTTGGAGCCGCGCGCCACATGGAGGGGGTCTTCTGCACAGCACACACGTGTAAAAACCGAAGCATTTTTAGCCAAAATATGTAGAACCACAGAATTTCTTGACCCGGCGACCGACGTGATGTTTTGTAAGAGTCTGGACTGGTTCTGCAGCTGCTGTCTGTCGCAACATTATCGCGGTAAATGCAACTCCGCGAGGGTACAGATTTAACCACCCAGACTGAGTAATAATAACAACACAGTGCACTGCACCCATCTCGCTTTTGGATGAGAGGCGGTGTGAGTGTGTGCGCGCGCGTTTGTGTGTATGTATTCTCATGCCAATGCACAGCCGTTCCTGTGAGGAATGTCTTCTTGGTTGCAATGACGTTCCTTTTTTTTACCGTTTCTTGCTAAAATTATATTTCTTGTTGGGACACATATAGTTTGTTTCAGAACCGCTGTTATAAGTAATTGTCCTCACTACTGCCACGGTTGACAAAAGTTTGCCACGGCCGGGTAGTTCAAGCGTACGTACGTTTTTATCGGTTTTGATCCGTCAGGTTGAGTGTTGTCCGTAAGGTTACGGAGACAAACAATTACGTCCGGACCTACGGAGCAACCGGATTAAATGACTCTCCCCCTCCGTTTCTTGTGTATTCCGGCGGTCCTTATGTATTACTATGTGTAACCATGGCAGATTTACAACATAGTAATAACCTCGACAACGCCACTTTGGGAGTTTCGCCCAAAGAATAAAGTGCTAATACAACCACATTGAATAGCAACACAGGTTCGTTTGTAAAGTAAAGGGAACAGAGACGTGTTTCTCAAGATATCAAAATATAGGTTTATTCCAAGCCTTTATCAAACAGTAGTTTAAAGTTAGATCGATCAAATGCATGAGGTAACAATAAAATATCAGCTTTATTTATCACAAGTCAGATGGTTAAAAGTTACTATTTACTACTAAGAGTGAAGACTAGGGGGGAGTAGAGAGAAATAGAGGCGATTAGTATGGTGAGGGTTCAAACTATTTCACTACAAACACACACTATAAAAACACACTTACACACTGGGTGGGTTAGGTGCACACTAAACACACAGCAAAAGCATGCAGTGGACAGAAGGGTGGGCAACGAGCCCTCCGCACAGTTCTCCCCCCACAGTCACCTCCAACTCAATCTGAGTAAATAAGGAAACAACAATTAATATATAGCAGTTGGGTTATCAATGAAAATAAAGTACAATGCAAAAGAAACCAACTATAAAGAAAAGGGGCAAAGGCAGCATAAACGGAGCTTATTCCTATAGGATCAAACAAAGATACAATTAGCTCTCATGTATTATAATTATATACATTAAACACATCAACATATGGACTCCCATTTTACCTCAGCAGTTAAGGTCATGTGTACAGGTATCGAGGACGTCTGACTCATGGCAGTTCACAGTATACAGGGACAGGAACACCAAGGGCACAATGGCTGAGGCAGTTCACACAGTATACAGGGACAGTCAGGAACACCAAGGGCACAATGGCTGAAGCCTACAAATATAAAATAGTATTAAAACCACAATAGGGAGGCAGAATATATATAACAAACACATTATTCCACATACCTCAAATTAGACAAGGTTTGGCCCTAGCACCTGGACTACAGAGTTGGCATTTAATCCTCAGTGAGGCATGGAACAGGGGGCCCCTGAGAAACAGGACCATTAAAGGTAAGTACACTCATTTACACCATCATGTTAAAGCCAAAACACCACCATTGCCTACCTGTCTCAGACAAGCCAACCGCCTCTACAGAGAGCCAAGAAGGAATGAGTGCCTGAACACCAGGCTTTATAGGGGAGGGGTAAATGAGTGATTACTCACACCTGTGCGAGTTGGACGTGGACACAGAGCCCTGACTGGAGGCAGGTCTCCCTGTTACATATGCATGGTACTTAATGCTACCAGTATGGCAGTATACCATCCTCTATCTCATCATCCATTTTCACCCTCTCTGTAAACTGAAAAAGTATGTTTTTGCTAACTTTGTATTCACTTACTCTTTTTCAACAATTACAGCCCCACAAATGTGTGTTTTATTGCCAGAGTTAGACCTCTGAGTATATGGCTCTAGTGGGAATCGTATGATCACCACTTTCTTTCCCCCCTAGCCCTGCGTGAGCACTGTGTGCAGTGAACCGAGTAGGACTACAGAAAAGAAAACGATGGCTCTTCAGTCTCAATCCCCTGCCCCTGTGTGTCTGTCTTTATAGTGCATTTGACCTTCCCTTGCACTGGGCCTGATTCTGATACCGCAGCTGAACTGGCAGCAAACCTGCAACCACAGCAAACCGCTGGAGGTCAAAAGTAATGGCCTCTTTGGAACAGACACAGTCATCGCTGAGGGAGGCAGACAGCCCCTATCTACTAGCCTGGCATTAGCCAGACTGACAATGTGGATTCACTCTCACGTCCCTCTGCACGGTATCAGTCTGGACTTCGGCCTATAGGCAACGAGTATGAGAAATCAGAAAATGATCGGGCCAATCAGTGATAGTATTTCACTGTTCAGTTGAAAGGCACTGATTGGCCCGATCATTTTCTGATTTCTCATACTCGCTCCCTATGGGCCGAAGTCCAGACTGATACCGTGGAGGAGTGTGTGAGTGAATGCACATTATCAGTCTGGCTAATGCCAGGCTATAGATCTACTACTGAGGGTAAATAAGGCAGTATTTTTGGGCAATCTAGACGTTCAGTGTTTGTAGAAAGAAGGAATAAACAAAGCCAAAGGGTCAGAAAAATAATATATTGAAATGTTTCCTGGCAACATGACGTTCCTATGTTATTAAGGCACACTCTTTTCTTATACTACCTGTCAGAGTTGCAATGAAATAAATGGCTGTGTATTCTGGGTGACTTAATGGTTCAAGTAATGTCCCAGTGATGAAAACATCACGTGTTTGAACAAATATGTGGCTACTAAAAGTCACATAAACGGCCCATAATCAAGACACTTAAACCCTGTGAGGTTGAATGCCCAGTGCCCACCAAATGCCTAAAAATGAACAATAAACGACACGCGACATTTCCCCCCTTAAAAGAGCCTCAGCAGTACAGTCAGTCTGCCCGGTTGACAGTTAGACGTAACGGGTTTTTTAAAACAGTGAGCTAAGCAGAGATAAAGAGGAAATGGTCAAAGGCATGTAGCCGGTGTCTAATCAGGCGGGACACTCGCACACAGCTGTGGGAAATAACTGAAGAATGTGTCCGTTGCTGTACAACCAGAACCTGCACTTTGTCACCGAGCAGACAGACAGCACCGATGTGTGAAAGAATGACCTCAGTGACACGTACACTCACAAGGCCCTATGGAAAGATCCAGCACACTGCTAGAGGTGAACTGATAGTCATGTGAATGCGTCTTTCGCTTTCATCATGTCAAAAGTACAGATGCAACTGGTTCATTACTTTAATTAGGCAATAGATGTGAAAATCAATGACAAGTCATGTGGCTGGAATTTATTAATTCATGGTAGCCCACTCTCTCAAGTCTATCTACTCTGTGTGGGTAATGGTCTAAATGCCAGGACGCAAGAGGAGGCAGTCTAAGAAAGATGATCTACACCAGCCACGTTTCAGTGACTTGCCTTTCCTTTCCCAACGCATTCCTCCTGGTCACTCACTGTGAAAGGGACCATTGTCACTCAACTAAACACTGCCCACTCGTATGATGAAATAGGGAAAAGGAAAGTGGGTGTACGTGTGCCCCCGTAAACTATTCTACCGGCCGTCTGAGTACCCTGGCTGCTCTCCCGCCTGAGTGACTTGGTTGCAGGCAGTTCCAAAGAGAGTGAGGGCAGATTCAACTGTAGATCCCATAGCCCAGGGTAGGTGGTCGCGTTGTGATTGGCTACTTGATTTTTGGGACACAACATTGTGCACCTTTTGTGGTAACAACAAAGAGCCTCTCCAGTCTCCTGGAGGCAAATAATGAATGCTTAATTGACGCTTAATTCATTATTAACTCGTAGGCCTGGATGAATTTATGATGGATTTATAATTAATTTATTCAAGATTTGTTTTTGGGGCTTTTATGCCTTTATTCGAGAAATGGGGGGAGAGATGGGGAGTGACATGCGGCAAAGGTCGTCCGGATCGGGAATCGAACAGGCAACGCCGCCAGGCATCAATGCCTATGTGGCAAAGGCTGCCTTATGTGGTATGCGCCTGGACCAGTAAGCCAGCAGGTGCCCCAATTTATAATTAATTCATCATTAATTCCTGTTAATTAATGGTGAATCAATATCACATAACCAAAGTTATTATCTCATTAGTTAAGGGCCACCCTGGTGGGTTTGTGGGTGTGCTGTTTTCGGTGGCTTCATATGGCCAGGATGAGTGTTGTTCATAGGCAGTTACCTAATCTTACCTGCATGATGAATTAACGTTTAAGTTAAATTGGTAATAGTCTGAAGAATGAGACTGCAGTGGTAGAAGTTTAACACAATGGTATTTTCTCTGTGAGATCCTAGAGGTGGCTATTAGCCAACTAGTTACACTTAAGAGAAATTGGTTTTATGGTTGTAAACTCAGATAAATTACTTAAAACTAATTTATAAAGTTATAGAATTATTGTCTAAAAAATGTATGTGCTATCGATCAAAAACGGTGTTTGAATGGGTGACATTTAATTTTGGAAGCTATATTTTTGGAGCGGTGAAACTGGCTCCCTATACACTGGAATGTCCGTGGCTGGCTATGTGGCTGGCTATATGTATGTAGCCTGGCAATACCTCTCCTGACCCCCCCCCCCCCCCCCACACACACACACACACACACGTTAAAGGAGGACCAGGCACACACACACATTAAAGGAGGGCCAGGCACACACACACGTTAAAGGAGGGCCAGGCACACACACACATTAAAGGAGGGCCAGGCACACACACACGTTAAAGGAGGGCCAGGCACACTCAACACTCACACACACACACGCACACGCGCACACACACGCACGCACGCACGCACGCACGCACGCACACACACACACACACACACACACACACACACACACACACACACACACACACACACACACACACACAGTACAGTACAGTTCAGTACAGTCTTTGACTTCGAACCGAGGTTTGTTTTTTTTCATTCAGAATGTTACTGTTTGAAATTAAATATAATATACAGTCATACACATCCATAGTTGTTTTGAAGTGCAGTTTCCCAATTTCCAAACAAAGTCCTGTTCTGACCAACTGGACAACTGTGCCAATGATATGGTTTACATTTTGAATGCCTGTAGTTTCATTGACTTTGAAAATTTGGTCAGGAAAGGTAATAATTTGTAATAGTTAGAACACTGACTAAAACATTACTTTTTCTCTGCCATAGCATAGATAGATAATTAGTATTTGGATCATTTGTGAAAATAATCATAATTTTCATACAGGCAGTCTGTGGGCAGCACCTTCTGAAACTTGTGCCATAAGTAGTGTTACTGAAGACAGAACACATAATGTACATGTTAAATGCCAAGGGCTTGCTTGATCCTCTTCGGGATGAAAGTTAGAATTGAATCAAATCCCAAGAACACGTTTAACCCCAAAGGTGGGAAGAAGTTTATTAAAGATTCCATAGGGACTAAACTTTGTGAAAACAACCCTTCAAACCCAAGTACAATGCACAGAGCTGTTAGTTTGTTAAGAGTGGGAGGCCACAAGGAAAGAGAGATCATAAAGAACCATTATAGCCAAAGATGAACAGGACTCTATGAAGAGAAGGCAGGGATAAAGAAAGTAGAAAGCAAGGTATGGAGCAAAAGAAGATGAAGTTGTCAAAGCAGGAGTAGAGGAAAGAACAAAATGAAAAGAAGAAGAGGAAACAGGAGTCAAGTCAAATACCAGATAATCTGCCTCAAACGAGTCAGGGAGGTCATTAGAAGAAAATATAGTGACAGAGATAACAAGAACAAATTGTTGAAAGGGTCGATTTCTATTTCTTGATATTTTGTCTTGATGCTGCAATGTTGAGAAGCAAGACTTTTGTAGGTTTGTAAAATATGTGGGATTAACAATAAAAGTATTTTTTAATCTTGAAATTACTTATTTTGTGGATAGATGAAAGAAATAGCATATTCCAATGACTCGAGCATGTGCTGCAGTGTTTTGTCTTTGAGTTTGAAGAAATGAAAGAAGATGTGAACCCCGAAAAAGCAAGGCAGAAATGTGGTAAGTAAACTCCTACACTATACAAGGAGGTTTTTGCGGGTGTGATACAGGCTAAGCGGGCATCATCTCTAAGCAAAAGCAGCCATGTCAGCTGAAGTGATGGAGCAGCTGAAGAGCCACTCCTTTAAATGCCTGTATCACAAAAACCTCCTTGTATAGTGTAGGAGTTAACTTACCACATTTCTGCATTGGAAAGTCGGAAAAGCATTAATTGTCTACAACTTGTCAACATGTAATATCATTCAAGAAGGCCTGGAGACAAACTGACCTCCCTTTCAGAAATTAACGTTTTACTTTCCCATGGCACAGAAAGAGCAAGTGATCAAACATTCTGTGGTGCATAACGTTTCCTGGACTTCTTCCAGTTTGCTCCAGACAAGCTCAGAGAAATAAGTGGTGTACATGGTGTACACACATGACCGATTATGAGAAGCCATAAAATGTATTTGGCATGGTGGTTCACCGACAGAAAAATCATTAATCAATGAAGACGTACAGTGTGACGTTTGCAACAGGTGGCCACCTATAGTTCTTATGGCCATTTTTGATTGTGTGGTTGTGTGACATGTGTTTGACATCCATTAAACCGTGGCTTCATTACATCAGCAACAAAGTAGTGCAAGTCCTGCTAGTGCCTACAGAGAAACTAAAAGGACCATACCTGCATACCACCATCAATATCCTTGTGTATTTACAGCTTCTGCCATATCATACATAAACCTGTACATAAACATACACAATATTCATTTTAGATTCCTAAGTTCCTAAAAGACCAAACAAACAGTATTTATAATAGGCCTATGCTTTGTATAATGGTGTAGGCCTACAGTAATGTCACGTAGAGCAAGAGTCACAGTCACACAACATGCACACATCCTGTAATATGTTTTGTTTTTGTTTTTTTGTTTTTGTCTCCACCAGCCGAAGGCTGAGGGAGAGTATGTTTTCCCCTCCGTCCGTCCGTCCGTCCGTCCGTCCGTCCGTCCGTGCGTGCGTGCGTCCGTGCGTCCTCGCAGTTTGTGAGCAGCTAATCTCAGTCACCGTTGGCCCGATCGCTGCCAAACTGAGCACACACACTCCCTGGATGCCAATCTAGAACCTCTGCCCCACATTTTTCAAATCAGCCTCATGGTGGCGCTATAACAGGCCGATTTGTGTGGCCTGGTTGTTACCAGCTAATCTCCGGCGCCGTTCGCCCGATCGCTGCCAAACTGAGCACACACACTCCCTGGATGCTAATTCAGAACCTCTGCCCCACATTTTTTAAATCAGCCTCATGGTGGCGCTATAACAGGCCGATTTGTGTGGCCTGGTGGAGACCTGTGCTCGGAAGAGCACTGCTTCTAGTTATACCTGAGATCATCAAGATGCTGCAGCAAGGAGGTGGGAACACACAGTAAAAAGGACATGGTGACTTGACTTACGGAGCTTTTGGAAGTCGTTTTCATGCTGTTGCTTGAGTATCTCTGTGACATTGCTATGACCAGGGTGAGGGATAGGGCCCTAGGCATTTAGACTCTGTAATAGCAGACCAATACAGTACTGACGTCAATTAAATGACATCAGCAACAGTAAGGGAGTTAAAATCCTGCTGGATAAACTCAATACAAAGACATACCGAACACACTCAACTCACTTGCACGCACATGCACACATGCGCGCGCGTGCACAGCGCACGCACGCACGCACGCACGCACGCACACACACACACACACACACACACACACACACACACACACACACACACACACACACACACACACACACACACACACACACACACACACACACACACACACACACACACGTACAACAACTCTATATCAGATCTAGAGTGAAGAAAAATAGCAGAGCTGCTATTTTCCTTTTTCTGAAAAATGTTGATGTTGATTTACTAGTCCTTGCCCATGTGCACAGTATATGAGGGATTGAATGTAGGAGTCTCAGAAGTAATGTTGGAGAACCCAGTAGTGATCAGTCATTTCCAAATTTGTGCACTGTTTCAGCATGCGGCTGTTACCATGGTGGCGGCTTCAGTGGGAACAAAGGCAGGCTCTTTGTGTCTCCATCACTCACGGAAATCACTGCTGTTCATTAAATTATTGGCTGAGGAATGCGACAAAAATTACATAAAATGAAATAAATCCATGAATTCAAGTCTCCATTGGGGTGAGTAATCGATAGCAAATATATATATATATATATTTTTGGATGAACTATGCCTTTAATACCCAACCGACGGTTTCCTGACAACCAACTAACCAATCACAACTGTCTGTGGGGTCCATCCTCACGGACTATGGGATGCGGGCGCTCTACCGAGCCGGCAGCGTGGCGGGGAGGGACTATGCAAATGAGATGATCTGAAAGAGATGCTTTCCCCGCTCCTGTGTGAACTGGGACACAGTCAGTCACAGAGCACTTGCTCGACACAGAGTCACAGAAAGAGAGAGAGAGAGAGAGAGAGAGAGAGCCTGAGCCTCGTGGAAGCTGCTGCACTAGTAAACAAAACAGTTCACTCGTTCCATTCGACCAAAACATTGCAACATGTCTTCGAAGTGTCCCAAGTGTGAGAAGACGGTGTATTTCGGTAAGTGATGGTTGTCCACTTTCACCAGAGCACTGAAATGACTTCTGTTTGAGTAGCAAAAATGTATCTTATGGGGACAATGAATGACATTTCTTGCTGCCACGATATATTGCCTTTGTTGTTTAAAATATGAACTTGTTATTTGTTATTAACTGCGACTAGGATTGTGCTGCAAGTTTGTGGTGTTTTTCCCGAATGACACTTGTCGTTGCATACCTTGTCTCTTGTGTCATCATCAGATCATAACATCCTAATATTTCATGCTGCTAGATGATCCGTAGATGGGACAAACGGTGGTGGGAATGTGTGTTATACCCTTGTCATATTCACTCAAGGGAATAATGTATAGAATAACGTTCACAGCATTCCTTGGATGATGTATTATTTTAGTTCTGAAGAGTGAATGAACCCAAAACCTTCACTCTGTCAATGATTCACAGAGAGAGACAGACCCTGGAGAGTTGTGCTGGCTCAATGTAAACATAGATATATAGGGGCTAAATTCCCCAGCCACAAAAGGCATCTTAGATTTGTTTCTTTATTTAGGTGTTGGCGGGCTATGCCAGAGTTAATTTGTTGTTTTTGGCATATTCACAAGCATGACAGTTGGCACTGGGCGTTGCTGGGTAGTGGGTACCCTTGCCAAAAGTGCAATGATACCATATGCTGAATTTGCCCACTCATAGATGAGCATGGTGACGGTGTTATGCTCTTATCTGTGTCAGTGGGAAAACAAGTAAACAACGTCCCACTCGTCATCTTTATGGTAATAGAGGTCTTTTTTCTTTTTCTTTTGATTTTCACAGCAAAAACACATTAATAATTGAATATGTGAGAAAGAGATCATAGTATTTGTATCTGGAGCGTGATCTGTTTAAGTTATACAAAATCTCTTCTTTCATCCTCATTTCCTCAAGTTTATTTTTTTATACATTTTCTTGAGTAGTATGTATTTATTTCATTTAAGGATTTCATTTAAGGATTGGGAACCCACCCAGTGTTAATTTTGTCGACTAAGACTAAAAGACTACAAGATTCTGATATTTAGTCGATAGGACTAGACTAGACTAAAACTATTTCAGAAGACTAAGACTATTATGTGTGTTATTCAAAAGACTAATGGCTGTAAAAATTATCATTGGTATGTAATGAAATTAAAGCCAAATACATCTTTTACCTCTACATTTGAGAATGGCACTTATCTGTTCTTTTCAAATCTTGTTGGTTTTGCACAGAGAGTAGCAGACAGTGTCAGATGTGATTGATACTGTTACGTTACGATTGACTAGACTAAAACAATTTCAGAAGACTATAAGACAGGAATAAGACTAAATGGTGTGTTATTCAAAAGACTAAATCAACATTTACACTGATGGTAGCCCTGTTGAACCCTGACCAATCAGCTATGTTTATGTTTATGCCCTCAATGCGTAATCAAAAACATTTAATTATTTCCAGCAACGGTCATCCATCCGTACAGTTCATGGCACAGCGAGCTGTGAGCTGTCATGGGGTCAAAATCAATTATAAGAGTGGATGAGAAGCCTTTTATTACATAACAGGCAACGACAGAGTGCACATCACAGCTGCTGCTCATCCTGTGGGTCCCACTAGTCACTGGGCTATCATAATGTTCACAGAAAGTAAGATTTAGTCTCCTGCAATAGTAAAACAAAAAAACTGACTTATTCCTCTTTTACCATTTGTGGCCTTAAAGCTGCAATCTGTCACTATTTTTAACGAATGAAACATTTTAAACAACCTGTATGGTAGAGTATGTTAATACAATCTCACTGTAGTCCCACTCCCTGGTGTCGGACACATGTTGTTTGTCAAGTAGACCTGCCTGGAGTTCATAAGCATAATATCTCCCTTGTTGGGGCGGACTTTCTTTTGGCTAAGCGGAAGATGTTTAGTCCAGGTTTTACAGTTGCAATTGCCTCTCTCTGTCGGGAAAGGACATAAAACGTGTGAATTATAGCCTTAATTCACAGCAATGAACCAGCAAGTGAGTCATAACTCCTCTGCTTTTTTTTCTCCTTCTCTTTTTTTTATATAACATAATACGATCTTTCATTGGAAGTTATTTTTGCAGAGGCTGGTTAGGGTGTAAAATGTGTTAGGGCGGAACATGCCTTGGTCTGAGTCGACACTTGAGCAGCTTGCAGGGTTGATGCTGGCTGGCCCTTCGTAGAATTTAGCCTCAGGCGTCAGAGAGTATAGGACAGCGCTATTCAACCTGCGGCCTGTGGGCATGTCTATGTGGCCCGTCATGGTCATACCAATACAAATATATTTTGTCTACTTTCAGCGTGGACAAATAATATCTGATGTCATTTTTCAGTTTCTCTCCAAGACCCCTTTATACAAGACATTTTTGCATTTTTGTTTGTTCCAAAAGAATAAACTTCATCATTTCATCATTAATGTATGAATGAATGAACCATTGTAAAGCGCTTGAGCACTTGGAAAAGCGCTATAAAAATGCAATTCATTATTGCAATTCATTATTAATCATTCCATGACAATCTTTTTGTTCAATGAGGTTTGGCCTTATCTATCTATAAATGCGAGAAGTCTCTGCGTGCGTGTCTGCGTGTGTGTCTGTCTGTAATCCGCGTATCTCGAGAACCGTTCGTCCCACCGGCTTCAGATTCGGCACGCGCGCTCCCCGCCGCGGCACGGAGTGCAGTGCCGGGCCTCGACCCGACCCGACCCACGGTTTTCCCTAACCGCCGCGAAACGTTCGGAATCTCCTTATGTGGAAATCGGCGCAAAATCGGCGCAAGCGCTGAGTCATTGTGACATCACTGCAGTGCCGGGCGCAAGCGCTGAGTCATTGTGACATCACTGCAGTGCCGGGCCTTGCCTCGACCCGACAGATATCTACAGATATCTCCGTATATGGGCATAAGACTGAGAACTCCATATATGGGCATATGGGCAGATACAGAGATCTCCATATATGGGCATATATAGACAGATATCTCCGTATATAGGCATAAAAGGGACACAGACTGATACAGAGATCTCCATATATGGGCATATGGGCAGATACAGGGGCCTAGCCTCGAACCGACAGATATCTCCGTATATGGGCATAAAAGGGACACAGACAGATATATGGGCATAAAAGGGACACAGACTGAGATCTCCATATATGGGCAGATACAGAGATCTCCATATATGGGCAATACAGGGGCCTTGCCTCGACCCGACAGATATCTCCGTATATGGGCATAAAAGGGACACAGACAGATATATGGGCATAAAAGGGACACAGATTGAGATCTCCATATATGGGCATATGGGCAGAATAAAAGGGACACAGACTGATACAGAGATCTCCATATATGGGCATATGGGCAGATACAGAGATCTCCATATATGGGCATATGGGCATAAAATGGATGCAGATATATGGGCATAAAAGGGACACAGACAGAGATCTCCATATATGGGCATATGGGCAGATACAGAGATCTCCATATATGACTGATACAGAGATCTCCATATATGGGCATATGGGCAGATACAGAGATCTCCATATATGGGCATATTGGCATAAAATGGACGCAGATATATGGGCATAAAAGGGACACAGACAGAGATCTCCATATATGGGCATATGGGCAGATACAGAGATCTCCATATATGGGCATATGGGCATAAAAGATGGACACAGATAGAGTATATGCACGCTCCCCACCGCGGCATATATGAGCATAAATAGACACAGGCAAACAGATGGTCAAAACGGGTCCTATGACAACAGGTATTATGGGATGAGCATAAATGGACACAGGCAAACAGATGGTCAATACAGGTCCTACAGAGATCTCCATATATGGGCATAAAATGGACGCAGACAGACAGATAACTCCATATATGGGCATAAATGGACACAGGCAAACAGATGGTCAAAACGGGTCCTACAGAGATCTCCATATATGGACATAAAATGGACGTAGACAGATAGATATCAACCATATATGGGCATAAATGATAAATGGACACACGCAAACAGATGGTCAAAACAGATCCTATGACAACAGGTATAATGGGGTTTGCATTAAAGGGCGGGGCATTCATCCCCTATTTACATTGTTCCCGAGTTGGCCAGGGCGCCGACTAGACGCTCGGCCGCCCTTTGGGCGGCCGAGCTTCTAGTCTATCTATAAATGCGAGAAGTCTCTGCGTGCGTGTCTGCGTGTGTGTCTGTCTGTAATCCGCGTATCTCGAGAACCGTTCGTCCCACCGGCTTCAGATTCGGCACGCGCGCTCCCCGCCGCGGCACGGAGTGCAGTGCCGGGCCTCGACCCGACCCGACCCACGGTTTTCCCTAACCGCCGCGAAACGTTCGGAATCTCCTTATGCGGAAATCGGCGCAAAATCGGCGCAAGCGCTGAGTCATTGTGACATCACTGCAGTGCCGGGCGCAAGCGCTGAGTCATTGTGACATCACTGCAGTGCCGGGCCTTGCCTCGACCCGACAGATATCTCCGTATATGGGCATAAGACTGAGAACTCCATATACAGATATCTCCGTATATGGGCATAAGACTGAGAACTCCATATATGGGCATATGGGCAGATACAGAGATCTCCATATATGGGCATATATAGACAGATATCTCCGTATATAGGCATAAAAGGGACACAGACTGATACAGAGATCTCCATATATGGGCATATGGGCAGATACAGGGGCCTAGCCTCGAACCGACAGATATCTCCGTATATGGGCATAAAAGGGACACAGACAGATATATGGGCATAAAAGGGACACAGACTGAGATCTCCATATATGGGCAGATACAGAGATCTCCATATATGGGCAATACAGGGGCCTTGCCTCGACCCGACAGATATCTCCGTATATGGGCATAAAAGGGACACAGACAGATATATGGGCATAAAAGGGACACAGATTGAGATCTCCATATATGGGCATATGGGCAGAATAAAAGGGACACAGACTGATACAGAGATCTCCATATATGGGCATATGGGCAGATACAGAGATCTCCATATATGGGCATATGGGCATAAAATGGATGCAGATATATGGGCATAAAAGGGACACAGACAGAGATCTCCATATATGGGCATATGGGCAGATACAGAGATCTCCATATATGACTGATACAGAGATCTCCATATATGGGCATATGGGCAGATACAGAGATCTCCATATATGGGCATATTGGCATAAAATGGACGCAGATATATGGGCATAAAAGGGACACAGACAGAGATCTCCATATATGGGCATATGGGCAGATACAGAGATCTCCATATATGGGCATATGGGCATAAAAGATGGACACAGATAGAGTATATGCACGCTCCCCACCGCGGCATATATGAGCATAAATAGACACAGGCAAACAGATGGTCAAAACGGGTCCTATGACAACAGGTATTATGGGATGAGCATAAATGGACACAGGCAAACAGATGGTCAATACAGGTCCTACAGAGATCTCCATATATGGGCATAAAATGGACGCAGACAGACAGATAACTCCATATATGGGCATAAATGGACACAGGCAAACAGATGGTCAAAACGGGTCCTACAGAGATCTCCATATATGGACATAAAATGGACGTAGACAGATAGATATCAACCATATATGGGCATAAATGATAAATGGACACACGCAAACAGATGGTCAAAACAGATCCTATGACAACAGGTATAATGGGGTTTGCATTAAAGGGCGGGGCATTCATCCCCTATTTACATTGTTCCCGAGTTGGCCAGGGCGCCGACTAGACGCTCGGCCGCCCGAAGGGCGGCCGAGCTTCTAGTCTATCTATAAATGCGAGAAGTCTCTGCGTGCGTGTCTGCGTGTGTGTCTGTCTGTAATCCGCGTATCTCGAGAACCGTTCGTCCCACCGGCTTCAGATTCGGCACGCGCGCTCCCCGCCGCGGCACGGAGTGCAGTGCCGGGCCTCGACCCGACCCGACCCACGGTTTTCCCTAACCGCCGCGAAACGTTCGGAATCTCCTTATGCGGAAATCGGCGCAAAATCGGCGCAAGCGCTGAGTCATTGTGACATCACTGCAGTGCCGGGCGCAAGCGCTGAGTCATTGTGACATCACTGCAGTGCCGGGCCTTGCCTCGACCCGACAGATATCTCCGTATATGGGCATAAGACTGAGAACTCCATATACAGATATCTCCGTATATGGGCATAAGACTGAGAACTCCATATATGGGCATATGGGCAGATACAGAGATCTCCATATATGGGCATATATAGACAGATATCTCCGTATATAGGCATAAAAGGGACACAGACTGATACAGAGATCTCCATATATGGGCATATGGGCAGATACAGGGGCCTAGCCTCGAACCGACAGATATCTCCGTATATGGGCATAAAAGGGACACAGACAGATATATGGGCATAAAAGGGACACAGACTGAGATCTCCATATATGGGCAGATACAGAGATCTCCATATATGGGCAATACAGGGGCCTTGCCTCGACCCGACAGATATCTCCGTATATGGGCATAAAAGGGACACAGACAGATATATGGGCATAAAAGGGACACAGATTGAGATCTCCATATATGGGCATATGGGCAGAATAAAAGGGACACAGACTGATACAGAGATCTCCATATATGGGCATATGGGCAGATACAGAGATCTCCATATATGGGCATAAAATGGATGCAGATATATGGGCATAAAAGGGACACAGACAGAGATCTCCATATATGGGCATATGGGCAGATACAGAGATCTCCATATATGACTGATACAGAGATCTCCATATATGGGCATATGGGCAGATACAGAGATCTCCATATATGGGCATATTGGCATAAAATGGACGCAGATATATGGGCATAAAAGGGACACAGACAGAGATCTCCATATATGGGCATATGGGCAGATACAGAGATCTCCATATATGGGCATATGGGCATAAAAGATGGACACAGATAGAGTATATGCACGCTCCCCACCGCGGCATATATGAGCATAAATAGACACAGGCAAACAGATGGTCAAAACGGGTCCTATGACAACAGGTATTATGGGATGAGCATAAATGGACACAGGCAAACAGATGGTCAATACAGGTTCTACAGAGATCTCCATATATGGGCATAAAATGGACGCAGACAGACAGATAACTCCATATATGGGCATAAATGGACACAGGCAAACAGATGGTCAAAACGGGTCCTACAGAGATCTCCATATATGGACATAAAATGGACGTAGACAGATAGATATCAACCATATATGGGCATAAATGATAAATGGACACACGCAAACAGATGGTCAAAACAGATCCTATGACAACAGGTATAATGGGGTTTGCATTAAAGGGCGGGGCATTCATCCCCTATTTACATTGTTCCCGAGTTGGCCAGGGCGCCGACTAGACGCTCGGCCGCCCGAAGGGCGGCCGAGCTTCTAGTAGATGTAAATGTGGATCTAAACGTCATGACTACTCATGGTGTGTGTTACAAAATCATTGTCTAGACGTCCAAAATATGACCGTCATTTCTATCTTACGGCCCTTGGACTTTTTGTATTTTGCTGGCCCCTGAGCCGTCTAAAGTTGAGTAGCCCTGCATAGGAGGATGAGAGTGACAGATGGTGAAGAAAGAGACTTAAAAAGGCTGTGTTTCAGTCATCGCAGAGGGAGGGTGTGGCTACGATGAGACATGGGTGGGGTCAGGGACAGGGAGGGAGGGAGTCATTTGGACGTTTGGAAATTTTTTGCTGCCCACAGCTTAGAACATCACCATGATGTCACTGAGGAATTCCAGAAAGCTACTGTGGAAGCAGCTCAGCGGCTCCCACCTCCATACAAATCTCCTACGCTGCGTCTCACTCTTCCTTTCCTGAGACCAGAGGAAGAGAGATGGGAGACAGAAGCAAGTGAGGCCTGTGTTAGGGATTGATGTTGCGTCTGTGGTTTGGAATGGCGGAAGTCAGGATTCAAGGGTCGATGATGTAAAGTTATCTTTTGATCTAGAACATACATGGGCAACTGGAGGGCCACATGCGGCCCCCACCTTCATTTAATGCGGCCCACAGGTTAATATTGGAATACTGATATATTACATTAATTCCAAACATGCAAAACAGGAGCCTCCTTTAATTACTTCAGTCCATATTAGTAGTTTTTGATGTCTAGATATTAAAATTGTACTCCTTTACTTATTTGTAATAAAGTTCATAAAGTTTACATATTGTAAGTATAACTAAATAAAGAACACACCGCATCGCGACACATTTAGCGCTTGTAGACTGGCTATTTTTTAACAAGTTATTTGTGACAGTAGAATGATGGAGTTGGACATCAATTTACGAATAAGTTACGTTCAAATATGGAGGTTTCTGTCGACAGCAACAATATGCAATGTTGCCCCCTGGAGTGTGTGTGGAAATACAGTGGCCCCCTCTATCATCAAAGTTGCCCAACCCTGATCTAGAACTAAGACGTGTGTTTCTGATTGGCTCAGTTGTATCCACAAGTTTCCCCGGGAGTTTACTGGAGACTATCAGGACCAAACTTCCGGGTTTAACAGCAGACATACAAGCTCACGTCGCGTCGCAGATGCAACCCGTTGTGAGCTTGTAAATCGGCGGCGGAAGCTCGGTGCAGACGTCTGCGCAATGCACTATGGGGCATTGGAAACTCGTGGATACAGGAATAAAATTGTCCCTTTCTTGTGGAGAGAGAGAGAGAGAAAAAAATGCACTCATGCTGTGCTATATAGAGCGGCGAAAGGCCCGCCCCACAGAATACGCACCTGGCCCGACCAGCTGGCATTGGCCAACGCTGGAATTAAAGGGTGCTCCACCCCGCAGCTTACTGCGTAAACGTAATTTCAAACGGCAGCGGTGAGCCACCGTCTAGGATTGAAATTGTTTTAGGTTTTAAGGAACTGTTTTATTATTTTCCGTTTGTCGCTTTTATTTGGCAGCTGCCGGCAGACGACTTACTTTCATTGCCACTAAAAGGCAAAAATGTTGACTGTGGCATCAAACTGCCGTTCCTCCCTCACAGCTGCTCTCGCAGCTTTTCAATCACGCACGACCAACGTCAAGGAATGTTTTCACTCGCAAAGTCCTCACAGATTTATTTTCGCAAAAGAAAAAAAAGAAGCTCCCCCCCACTCCTAACAAACAAAAAAGAAACACAGGCTTAGCACTGGCATTAAAAGAATGCAAAACAACATCTCTAGGGTTTTTTGAGGAATTGCTTTTTCAGTATTGAGGGTTGAACTTCAGATCCCCATTCCCCAGAGAGTACACATTGTGGCCACACATCTGTCATTCCCAATTCTCTGCAGATATTGGAAATGCACTGGGAACTATTGACTGACATGTGACTACTAGGTCAGTAAGGTCACAGACCCAGATAACCGATGGCATGTGAGAGAGCGAACACACGCAAGAGCACAGCAGCACTTCACAGCATGGCTCAACCAAACAAAAACCTAAATTTGGGTTGAGAGTGGCCCAATATAGAACTGTCTGGCTCTCACTCACGCATGGTAAAACAAAGCAGTGGCTCTTTGTGCAATGAGCAAACAAGGAATTAATGGGATGGGGGAAGGAATGGCTTCCTGTTGATTGAGTCTCTTACTCTCTCGTTTGACTTTCAATGCCTCTCACTTCTCTCTCTCTCTCTCAATAGGTTTCTCTCTCTGTCACTTTCTCTGCCCCCCCCCCCCCCCCCCCCCCCACTCTCCTCTTCTTCAATCTGTTGGTCTTGCCTCAGGCCCAGAATTCCTCTTATGTGTTTTAAGTACAGGGAAGAGGAACAGGGCGGCGGTGGTGGTGATGGTGGTGGGGGGGCGGTTGCCTTTATGGTTTTGCAGAGACTCTCAAAGTTCTTCATGCATTATAATGAGAAACGACATCTCTATTCACACAAGGCATCCTCTGTCTCCGCACGCTCGTTTGCCCTTTTCAGAGGAGGGGCAGAATACCTTGGTCCTCTCAACCATTCCCTGGCGGTGTGGAGGAGCGCTCCATTTCCCACACACTCTTTTCATCCTCCTCCCTCTGTCCCAAACAACCACACAATATCGTTTTCTCTCTAGTCTGGATGCTGCTTTCCATTTGGCTGCCCCACGGGCAGCGCCTGAATGCGCCTTGTCTGTTATGTAACGTCACTTCTTGAGTTGGTGCCTCCTTCTCTGTGCCGTTGCATAACCTGCCACTGTGAGACTAGTGAATGAGGGTCCTTTTTTCCACCCCTCTGCCCTTTTTGAGACGCAAATATGATCCGCTAATGGGCACGGCATTAAGCCAGGTGCTGAAAGACCGGCTGCCCCCCGTGCACAGGTGAAGCGCGGATCAGTGATCCACCTTGCAGCAGGGCAACCTCTTATGTAACTGCTGTGGGATAGAGGAACTGATTCGGCTTCCAGCCGTCTGATCACATTAAAATCATACATGAACCCGAACCAAACCGTGGCGTGAACCATTTGAAAATTGGCCATGCATACAAAGGAATTATTCTAGTGTAGCATTTTCTTGGACATTGATTGCAGACATGGTCAACTTTATTAAAAGACCAAAGTGACTTCTTTCAAAACAGTTACTCCACTGTTATGTCTGTTGTGTCTGTTACGACTCAGTCACAAGATCATGGTGCAAAAGTGGCTATTTTAAGATAACATCAAACCCATCCAATGGCCATATAACCTAGATTTATAACTGTGTTTGCACCATCATGTCACTTTAATTAGCCCACTCCCCAGAATGCATGCCTACTCTGTAGGCTGGTCATGCAGGACAGACTTTGTACCCCCCCTTAGCCAGGGACACAATGTCCTGGCCAGTTAGAGATGAGATGCGGTGTTGGGGAGAAAAGGCCTGGGGGCGAGGGAGGGTGAACAACAAGCCGTCAAGGCAGGACTGTGAAACGGTGCTTTGCCCCGCGGCTCTTCTGACCAACACAGACAGGATGTGAGTTAACTACAGCTCATTTACGTCAGCCAGCAGGATTCACGAGGTCAGCCTCTTTATTCACAGAGAGAGAGAGAGCGAGAGAGAGAGAGAGAGAGAGAGAGAGAGAGAGAGAATTAAGGAGGGAGAGGGAGAGAGGCTGGAGAGGAAACCTCGCCTTGACTGAGAGGCGACAGACGACCTCCAGTGCCAAGTTTTGCTCCAGGGTTGCATCAGCCACGGAGAACCAACCCATGAGTCTCGATTTAGGCTGTTCATCTTCATCATGGGGATTTGTCATAATAAATAGTGCTCTTGGCATATCAAAATAAAGATGATTCTGATTCTATTAGCACAGATCATAGGTACCTCTTGTGGATTTAAGGTACCACTAGGGGAAGGTGAGCTTTTTGGATACCTGATTTGAACAAATTGATTAACCTAAAAGTCTAATTTTAGATTGTTAAGTGAAGTGGAACCCAGACACATACTGTAAGTTCCAGACCAGAAGAATCCGTCCCTCCTCTGACAAAGCCATCATTAGAACTCTTACTGAACACATAGTCAAAGTCTCATCAAATTCATCTTTAATGTTCAGTACACGCCGGCTATTGCGGTCAGCTTAGACGCTATCACTTCCACTCAAGTCAAACAGAGAATTTCCTTACGAATTGGCGTAATTGTGTGTAGTTCAATGAGGCCGCACACAAAGTTTGACTCTAATCCGTCCAGCAGTTTGCAAGATTAGCTTCACACACACACACACACACACACACACACACACACACACACACACACACGCACACACGCACACCTCGCAGAGGTTAATTGATCATTCAAGTGTGCTAGCCGTGTGATGTCATGGAATGTGGCGGATGTTTACAGTGCCCCCCACTGGTTAACATTGCATGCCAGAGTAAACCGTGGAGACTTGAATAGCCATTGTCTTTAACCCTAAGTAACAAGGTCACATGTTCTTTAGGGTGTTGGTATTCCACAAGGCTGAATGGAGGGAGGATGCATTGAAGGAAACACAGGCTGCATGTTTTTTCCTTCCTGTCACTACAGGCGTGTATGCTCTTCAACGCATATTTATCCTGACTTTATGTATAGCACTCGAACCTGACAAACACTTTGATACACTAGGTATATTTGACATTTGCTTCCAATATTTAATATTTGACCAAATGCTATGCCTCCATCAATATGCCTTAACCAGCATTCATCTGTGAACTGAGATTTTAATCCTAGTCTTGTTTCTTTCCTGTCACTAGTTCGGAGGCTGGAGCGTGTGTGGCATGTCAGTTAGGCCACGCTTAAAAAAAAAAAAAAATCACACCCGTGTGAAGTGGAGCTGTGTGTGTGTGTGTGTGTGTGTGTGTGTGTGTGTGTGTGTGTGTGTGTGTGTGTGTGTGTGTGTGTGTGTGTGTGTGTGTGTGTGTGTGTGTGTGTGTGTGTGTGGATCATGTGTACCGATTTTTGTGACATTTGAAGAAAATATGTAGGAAAAGGAGCAAAAAGTGTGTTTTGGAGAAAATTCAAGATGGCGGAAAATCTATCATGGCGCAAATGGGCGTGGCCTATATGGGGAGATGCGTCATGACCCAAGGAATCCAGGGAAAAAATATTTTTAATTTTCCGACCTACGGTTCAAGAGTTACAGGCCAAAACGTAAAGTGGGGTGTTATGGCGCCACCATGCGGCCAAATGACACAATTATTTTTTATTTAATCCTTGAAATCATTATGAACCTCCTCTCCAAGTCTTGAAACTCTAGCCCCTATGGTTTGCGAGAGACAAATAATTGAATGTGAGTTTTTGCGATTCCCATTATAAGTCAATGGGGAAAATTAATTCACTAATAAATTAATATCAATTAAACTATAGAACCTTTCTCTTAGAAAAGTAATAGCCCACGATTCCCGAGTAAGCCGTTCGATTTGACATATGGCGCGAGTGTGTGGTGGCAAAACTGTGGGACTAGTGGCGTGCCGAAGTTTAGGAAGTTCAGGCTACATACAGACACACACACAGACAGACAGACAGACAGACAGACACACAGACAGACCCACACGGCCACGTATAGGGAGCCTGTGCTTCACACAGCTCCAAAAAGAGAGAAAAGAAAATGTATTGATCCAGTATATTCAGCATACATTTTCTCCCTATATCAATGTTTTGATGTCTGAGTGTACAGTACAGCTGTGTTTTTGTACCTTCCATTTGTGGCCCCTGTTCAGTGTTCAGACTTTGGGGCCTTCAGTTTAAAAGGGACGTGCAAGCCTAGTTATCACATTGCTGTGACAAAACAAAAGGTTCCTGCGTGGACTCAGCTGGTGTTGTTAGAGGAGTAGATGGAGAGGGAGAGAATGAGGATGAGGATGGGGGCTGGAACAGGATGTGTGTGTGTGTGTGTGTGTGTGTGTGTGTGTGTGTGTGTGTGTGTGTGTGTGTGTGTGTGTGTGGTGGGGGGGGGAGTATGAAGCACTTGGGTCCATGCAGATGGGTCCATGTAACTTGTGCTAGAACAAAATTTATTCCAATCCACTGATTAGCAGCACCAAGAATTACGTAATGAACAAGAAGGCTCTATTTAACACACCAACGTCAAACCTTCCATCTTTGGCAATACTAATGCCTATTCAATGTTGACGGATGTAGATTATTTAGCGGTGAATAGATACGATATCAGATTGGCGCTTGTGATTAATGCAAGAGGGCTGGTATTCCCTCCCATACGTGAGTAGAGTGTGTGTGTCACATTTCTGTAGACCAGGGGAGGACCCCCTGTAGTA
Source organism: Nannobrachium achirus (assembly GCF_963921795.1). NCBI lineage: Eukaryota > Metazoa > Chordata > Actinopteri > Myctophiformes > Myctophidae > Nannobrachium > Nannobrachium achirus. The sequence continues at coordinate 33,900,107 of NC_137827.1, read as the reverse complement.
ACTCTGAGGACCCCTTAGGGGTCCCGGACTCCCTGTTGAAGACCCCTGCTGCAGACATTTGGTACAGTCATCCTGACATGCAGAAACATTAGCCCATTCAGTGCTTCCGAGATTGATTCAACCCCCGTCGATAACAGGGCCACAGTGAGTAATGGTTAAAGAGATGAGCTGGCGTAGCGTAGCGTGCCATGCAGTGGACAGCACATTGTCCTCATTGTTGAATGGCATGCATTGGATTTCCCTACACTTCATCGTCTAATCGAATTATGGAGCGATAAGAGAGCACTCATACAGTATGAGGCCTCAGTGCCTCGACCGCCGGCGGCCATTGCCCACAGAAGTGCATGCTGGGAGGTTCAGCTGTGTAAATGTTTTTTCAAGGCCCGGTGGTTATTTATCTCTGTCACTGATCACTCAGTGAGTATTTGCAAATAATTTGTAGCGTTTGTTTTAATTAGCTTGAGAGTAGCACAGAGGCTGGGTTTGCTGTGAGTGAGTGCCGGAATGTGTAAAGGATCACAGGAAAGTAACGGTTTGTCAATTTGCCCTTGTGATTTTACAATTTATCCCACCCATCTGGTACTCACGCAAGTTAAAACAAGAATTAAGCAGCTTCAGCTGCCTACTTGTTCTCAACCCAGTTCAGGTCTTCTACTGTTCATGCCTTATACAAGTTGGAGGGGAAGAAAGTCCCCCTCGTACCACCCACCCTGGGGAAAAAAATCCCGTCCACTGTGATCTATGGTATTCGGGTACAGAAGCCCCTGTAACTGATGATAATTAAGAGACTGTAATTAAGGTGTTTGGAGAAATGGGCCATTAGCTAACCCCCCTTAGACCCTCTTGTTAAATTACAAGTTCCGCTGACTATCCAATTACAGTGTTTTTACAACATCAGCCCTGAGTCCTGAGTTCATGTTCTCTATACTATTAGGCTAACAGTGAGGTTCATCATTTTGTATCTAAATCATAAATATTAAAGCCTGCATTAGGTTAAATATGTTACTTTTTGTTCAAATAAAAGAGTGTGCCATGTATCACGTTGAAAGGGAAGGTGTTGTCAAGAAGCAGTGGGTATTTGACCTTGCAATGAACTCTAATTGAGTTCACTGGCAGAAAGAACAACATCTCTTTCCAACATGCACTTCTTCATAATTGCCGTCATTCTAAACAGGATACCTCCCCTCTAAGTATCAGTGCATCATCATGTATTACAGTAGAACAAACAAAACGTCTGATCTGATTATGGCCTTGATTGATATTTTCATGATGCAGTGCCATCATTACAGGCACTGAGTGGGAACACTTACGTTGTGCAATATCTCATGGCTAATCTCATATAGGCCCTGGCCCATTTTCAAAGGACCCATATCTATTGATGTTCATGTGTTGAATTTGCCCTCCGTAAATGTTGATTCCATCAAGCGCCTTATGACTCCAATTTTCCGAGGAACAGAAGGTTAGACGCTCTCAATGGTTCTCTCCGTGGGAGAATGGAGCAGACTTTTTTGTGACTTACAGCCAGAGCTAACTCTGGCCATGGATGATGCTTAAGGCAGATATTACTGAACAGTCCTAATCCGAAAGGTTATTAAAAAAAATGTATAATTTATGAGCAATATTATCAACTCCTGCCATTTCCAAATCGCAGAGGTTACAATTAATTGCATAGCCAAGAGGGTGGTCTAAGCAAGGTATTCTAGTGTTTGAGGTAATGTTTGGTCCATTGAAGTGTAATATGAATTTAACATACTAAAAGGACTATATGTTTTTGCATGTTTACAGTGGATGACTCTCTAGAAGTCACATAGTTATACACTTCATATAGTTTATATAGCATTACTGCTGACAATTTGGGATTGACTGATAAAGCTTGCCAAAATAGTCCTGGCAGAAAAGCTTGTTTTATGAATGAAATTCAGATGTCCATGATCATGGTAATTGACTGATTGAATACTTTATTAAAGTTTGTTAATGTTATGCTGGGCTTATCACCCGTAAATGTAAGCTACAATATCTGTGTTAGGGAATGATTATTCATTTCAATCTGATGTATTCAAAAAGTTAATGTATGCATTGGAAAATTGTCAGGAGTAATGTAAAGTATTCATGAGATGAAAGATAACACTGGCAAAAGATGAAAGAACACTGGCATGGTCCTTTTATGTTGGCAGTATATTATGTTGTTGTAGCTATACTGTAAACAGTAAACAGAATTGAAAATAATATTAGTCTGGAAAATCACAATTTGATTATTTTCCCAAAATGGTTCAGCCATCCCGGGTCATCAGAAATAACAATTAGAATGCAGCTGGCCCAGCAGTGGTCTATTTGTTTCTAGGGCCAGGATTCTCTACAACCATCATCTCACCCGATAATGGAAATTCTGACTGATTAGATATAGAGCTATATCTGGCCTTTTGGCTGTTTACTGTAACTATGTCAAGGTTGCATTCAACCATGTTTGAATATCACAATTAATGTAACTAGGGACTACATAGACTGTTTATAAAGCGTGCCATTGTCATATATTTCCCCCCTCACTGTAACAGTGTATATTGTTGATAAATAACACATTTTTTCTCATCCAAACTTGCATCAAATTGCAGAAACTTAAAGGCTCAAACTGGGTCATTTCTATTGACAGTGTGGGGTTAAATCAGGTTACTGAACAAACACACTGTGAGAATTGAACTTGGCGGTAAGATACAGTACCTCGGTGATAAAACCATATTGACAACACAGTGGAGAAATCCACAGATGGAAGAGCTTAGCTCAGGAGCTTTCAAACATGGCTAAGCAGATTACAGCTGTGCAGGTATCATATTGTCGCTGATGGGTGGAAACCTTATATGTCCAAAATTGTTACTTTTCAGGAAATTGAAAAATGTATGTCATTATTTTGTCACAAGAAGTGGTTAATACTTTTGTCGTTCCTTTTTTGGTCATATTATTATAGGTGAAATGTCGCAGTGTGACCTTGTAGATTGTCTATTTTCGCTATTTTTGCATGACACGGTCATAACACAAAGTATAAAATAGGGATTAAGTGGTTAAAGCAGTGGTTCTCAAACAAGTGGGGTCTCCAAATTATTTTGTGAGGTCCCCAGATGATTGGCTTAATGTAAAAAAAGAAAATCTCACTCAACGGTAAACAAACCTACATAAGTGTATACAGGGTAGCTGCACATTTATAAAGTGACAATTTAAGGACTTTCAAGACCGTTTTAATACCAAACTGTCAAATGTGAAGTAAGCAAGAGGCGAACATTTTGAAAATAGCAGATCTACATGCTCACAATGCCTTGCAGTACGAGGCGCTGTGAGCATGTAGATCTGCTATTTTCACAATATTTATCTGTGGAACCGGGTCACATTAAATGTAATACCTACAATTCCAAGTGCTTGTCAGGGTGGGGGTCCCCAGTTCATATATGTTTGTTTTGGTGGTCATGGCCTAAAACGGTTTGAGAACCCTTGGTTTAAAGGATGACTAATGGCATTAAGTTATGAAAGAAATCATGAAAAGATGAAATATGGCGATAGCCTACAAAGCTTCTGCATGACAGACAGTGTTGTTATTGGTCTGACCTCGGACTGCTAATGCGGCTGCTTTCATTTCCTTGCTGTCGGGCATAAACCTCTTATCTCCCTATTTTACATGAATGCCCTACTTGGTCATACAGCGTCACACAAAAGCATCGAAAGTAGCAGATCTACAAGCTCGAAACGCTGCACAAAGCGATGCGCTTTGAGCTTGTCAATCTGCTACTTTCCCCATTTTTAAATGTGAATCTTTAAAAAGTAACAGTTTTGGACATGTGAGGCTTCCACCCGACAGAGACGATTTGCTGTCCTCTTCTATGAGGCTAAATAAATATCGAGCAGCACCATCATCATCATCTGTTAGCGATGTTTATGACAGAGGGAAGAGGACGGCAGCGTTGTTACCAAAGGGATAACACACTGCACTCAATTCAGATTTAACATTTCAGGCAGATAAAGCTGATGCTTTTACTAGATTAACTTATGAGTGTAATGGTAAAGTCAGCTTAGAATCCTACAGCAAAAACATCACAAGTAACCTTTTTTCCCCCCACCAAGAAGTCTCTTTTCACGACTTCTTGGTGGAAAATCCTAAAATCACACAATTTGAAGTCTTCTTCAGGTTTTGAGGTGGGTCATTGATACTGTAATTTGTATATTAATTTAATTAGAAATGGATGCTTTCAGGTGATGTGTCACATTCATACATTTACAAATGTATTAAATCATGAATATGTCAGACTTTCTGACAAACGGTTTCTGGAAGCACCTAAATCTAGCTACATTTACTGGATAGAAAATTGGGTTTAATTAATTCAACATCTTCAAGTATTCAGATCTTGTTGGTAAATTCTACAGTGGAGATAAACAGGAAGCAAGCTCAACACTCTTACCGCCTTGCATCAATTTAACACATAGTCGTATCGGTGCCCATATACAGCCAGTAAACACAGCAGATTCCAACAAGACAAATGCACTTAAGTCTGCTAAGCCAAGAAGGGAAATCCTGAATCAGACTGTGTTGATGTTGATGGTAGAGAAAAGTAATTTGCCTCACTAGTGTTGACAGTGTTAAAACTAAGTGAATATCCAGAGAATCTCCCCCGTGGACAGATAATTTGTTGACACAAGCGTGTGCATTTAACCCTCACGTTGTTGCCATAAGCAAGCAGGAGAAATGGTGGGTGTCTTTCATTATTAGTCGGCTGTAGTATGATTTTGTGTCCTGTCCACATACTGTATATCCTACTGTAGTTTACGGGCTTGAGGATTGTTAAATGATTCTTATGTAATAAACTGTAATACAGCTTTGCGTTTCAAAATGACAGCTGTCTATAATAAATTCAATCAAATAGGTTTTATAATACATTATGTTAAACTTATGAAGAATTAAATGAAACCGTAGAGCAAGCCAGAGAAAATGAATTAAATATAATGGTGAACAAAGCTATAAAAAGGCTTTCTTGTACAGTAGTGCACTAAGTAGTAGAGCTTTAAAAGATGCTACCACTTTGGCAAGCCTGAGCGCCTCTCACAGGGTGTTATTATGGATGACTTTGTTGCACTGTTCAAAAATAACCAAGCTTTTCTGAAAGCAGTCCATCACAAAAAGTCATTTGTGATCTGTCTCCATTGGCCAAAATCACACTCAGAGTGAGGTTCTGATTCCCAGCAGATCATTCAAGGTGCATGCTCTGTGCCTTTTACACTTGGCACACGTTTGTTGTTATACCTGTTATAACAACAGGTTATGCTGTTATGTCTTCTTGTCAACCAGTGATTGACTGTCACGGTTTCTTTTGAAAGTTTGTGAAGTCACTGCAGACTTTATGTGTGTGTGTGCATGGTGTTGGTTTCAGTGTCTTAAGTTAACTGTATGCTTTGCCGTTTTGTTTGCACAGTAGAAATAGGAAATGCATGTCTGTGTCTATAACTAAATCACGTTGTCAATGCATTATGGATAAATCAGAATGTTGACTCAAACAGAGTCAGAGACATCTTAAGTATTTCAAAGTTTGAAGATTATTACTGTACATGAGCTCACTGGGGAAGTACATCACACACAGGGGCCCTGTTCATGTAATTCTCTGCCCAGTGCCCTGCACGACGACAGTGAAGACAAACCCCAATATGTTATTATGGTTTGAATGTGTGATAGGGTGCAGAACGTGTTTGTCTAAACTCTGAGCTGTTGGCGCCAAACTTGTCAGATTTACCACTACACCAGCTAAAAGGAGTCAGTCAGAGATCACCATATGTGGAGGATGTGCAAGCAAGGTTTGATGGGGTTAATGCAACACCCAAGTGGCAAGTATTATTCAAGATATTCTGACTGGAATACTACCAGTAGTTGTGGGTGAGGGGTTAAAGCGCTAGGCCATGGACACACACACACACACACACACACACACACACACACACACACACACACACACACACACACACACACACACACACACACACACTATAACTAACGCCTCCCCATCATACAGACAGACACCCCTCTAACAACATTGCCCGCTCTTACAATAACAACTGCCCTTTAAAATCAGGGAACTGTTAAACAGCTCACTTTATCACCTCACATGTGCACACTGCGCAGAGCCCTTTTCTCTTGTCCTATTCATGTGCTTCCTTTTCAACACTCTGGAGGTGTCCTGTGGTTTGTGGTTATCCTCCAGTGCAAGGGGAAATAAATCACTAAAACACAAGCAATGATATTGTGCGAGCGCGCACACACACATACGTATTATGTCTGTCTGTGGGCAGATGTATAGCATTCATGTACAGTACTCTAAATACTGTCTAGAGGTGCCTTGAGGTTTGTGGCTATCTTCTGATTTAAGAGGAAGTCAATCACACTCCAGTACACAAAACCATCCACACACACTTCCTTTAAACACTGTCGAGAAGTTCCTGGTGGGTTTGCGGCTGTCCATCCAATTTCAGCGGAAATCAATGATTTGTCATATGACTTATGATGGTCTTCTTATTCAGCAGTAAAAGAGTCCCAGAGGAGGATCCGTTTAATATCTTCTGCTCTGCACTACTCAGCGTTCCTGTGTTCTTTTTTTGTTTTGTTGGGAGGTCGCACCTCTTCGCTACTGGAGCTCTTCTCTGGGGCCTCGTTGTTGGCCGTTTGTCTCATTTGACAGTGAAAAGTGACAGTGAGACTGATGGGGCGAGTAAACATAGACTCCCCACAGGGAGTAGACGGCTTATCCGAAACAATCGTCCTTGTTTGGGGGCTGAATGGTGGGGAATGCTGTAGGGGTGTGTGCGTGCGTGCTCGCATGTTTGTGTCCGTCACTCCATCTGTGTGTTCATACCTGAGTTTCTGTGCATGTTTGCGTGTTAAGAGCGCACAGCTGGAGACACAAATGCATTTGTGTCTCCATCCGGAATCAATGGGGTAAATGTATTATAATCAAATTATTGTCTTAGGAATGTGAAAAAAAGGGGTGGACTATTCCTTTAAGTCTGATTGTGTTTGCTTATGTGTGTGCAATTGTCCATGTCTTGTGTGCGTACAGTATGTGTGTTGTTGGGGTGGGGGGTTCGAGGGAGGCGTAGGAAACAGACCCCGGTGTCCGGCTGTTTGTGCCCTGATGTGATAAGGAACGTGTTTCCTCTACTGTTGAAAAGGGGCCCCTGCAACGACTCCACGGGGCCCCATTGTCTGGAAGCTGAGTGAGATTTATAATTGGAAAGTGTATAATTAGGGCCTGTCTCTCGCCAGTCTAGGGGAAGCAGTCCTTCTATCGGCCCGGTAGACTTGAGGGGTGGAAACGGGGGCGGGGTGTCTGTGTGTGTGTGTGTGTGTGTGTGGGGTGTTAACACAAAGAGATCTATCTGGGTTAGCTGCAGTCGACCCCCACCGTTCCATCTGCACGAGTGCTCATGCCACCGTCTGCCTATCCCTGAGATGACATCACCAGGGCATCCTGTGTGGTACACAGGCGGACTCAGTTGCCCCCTCTCCCCCCACAGTTAAATCTTTGGTGTGACAGCATCTTTTTCTTTTTTTCCCCCCCAGGATTCGATGGTGCAGTGGCACCGAGCTAACAGGCTCATCATTATTCTGTATACTGAAGCAATGAGGAACGTAATTCCCCTCCTTTTTGGGGATGTTGAACGGGGGCATTATAAGCCGCACAAAGCTCGATACAATGGGTGAATAAATAAAGGCCGTTGTTGATGGTAACTCGTATAAATGCTCCTTTTATTTGACTGTTTTCACTCACAATATTTTCTCATCTCCCTCCCCTTTCTCTCTTTCATGTGCAGCTGAGAAGGTGTCATCACTGGGCAAAGACTGGCACAAGATGTGCCTGAAGTGTGACCGCTGCAACAAGCTTCTGACTACAGGGGGCCATGCTGAGGTGAGTGGGAAACCCCAAGCACAAAACCCTATACTGTAGTTTGTTCTCCAGTTCAGGTTAAACACTACAGCAGGTGGGGTGTCCACTGACCTAACGGTCCAGGGAAATGGGCTCTGATGCCTGGCAGGCAGCGTGTCGTGGGTTCGAGTCCCGATCCCGACGACCTTTGCTGCGTGTCACTCCCCATCTCTCTCCCCATTGCCTGTCAGTCTACTGTCCTTTGAATAAAGGCATAAAAGCCCCAAAACTAATCTTTAAAAGAAAAAACACACAGCAGGTAAACATGGCAATATAAGACTGACCATACACAAGTAGTACGCTTTTGTTTACTAGCCTGCCACGTTTTGCATCTGTAGTTTTGAACCTAAACTGGAAAACAAATGACAAAATCAGCCTATGGTTTCATGCTTCTTTAAAGAATACCTGGTGTTTTTCCCCTGATTTATTTTTCACATTTGGTTCCATCTACGTAATCCATCATTGTCAAAACACAGAAAAGTAATTGAAATACGAAGCAATACTTTTAACAGCTTAAAAAGACTAAAAAGAAAAAAGCTAAAACTCTGGTAACAACAGTAGGGTTTATGGTTCTGGGATTGCAGTGGTTTGTAAATCTTAGGATGGAATCATTCAGAAATCCTCAAGATTTATTTTCTAGATACTTGTGATTGGTATAAAGAAATAGGTTGATTTTGTCATTATAAGGACAAGCACATGATAATGTGCTTATAAGGCAAAGACAGAGACACAGCGCAACACAGGCTAAATGGAGTTGGAACAACTTAAGTTCGGGAGGAGATGTGGCCAAGCAGAGGACAATCAACCACCTCTAACCAGCCACTGGTAACTCCACCCATGCCACCCTGTGCCAACCACTCACCCATCTCCTATCAAGCCGACAACTCCTCCTCCACCCATCACAGTGATATATAAACCCGACTTGAAAAAATGGCGGCGTGCATAGTTTCCAGTAACCCACCCTCCCTCCCTCTTCTTTTCTTTTCTACCCCTATCCTCTTCTACAGGTTCCAGGTGGGGTCTCTCTACATACTTCAGCACGGACGCGTGCTCTTGACCCCTAAGCCAAAGTACCTGGGTCTGCGACCCCCGGAACCTCCCCCCTCATGCCTGCCATCCTCCATCCGTGCTCCTGACCATCTAAGCTGCACACTACACGCTTGCGTGAGGTGATGACCTTCGATGATCATGCCAGCACCCCAAATGTAATTCTCTTGCCCATGGCCATCTAAGCTGCACACTACACGCTTGCGTGTGGTGCTGACCTTAGATGACCACGCACTCAGAGTGTCATTTCACGCCCTTGGCCATCCAAGCTGCACACACCATGCTCGCATGGTGCGTGACCTTAGATGACCATGCTGGCACCCCCATGTCATCCATGCCCCGATGACCAAGCCGGCACCTACGTCATTCATGCCCCGATGACCGTGCCGTCTCCCTCATGCTGATCGGGAGTCATAGCCATCTAAGCCGCACACAGCATGCTTGCGTGTTGTGATGTCCTTAGATGACTACTTCGCACTCAGCATCTTGGCCGTTTATGCTGCATGTCCCATGCCACGCATGCGATACGCCCATAAACGACCATACACCAAAACCTAAATGTTGTTCGTGCCCTTGACCATCTAAGCTGCACACTGCACGCTTGTGTGTAGTGCTGACCTTAGATGACCATTAGCACTCTGCATTCTTGGCCGTTTATGCCGCACATCTCATGCCACGCATGCGATGCGCCCATAAACGACCAGGCTCTCGGTCTTATAATAAATAACCTTAACCCTATATTTTGTCTGATGCTTGGTCTCTCTAGTGAAAGCAGGTTTAAATAACAGTGAATGTGATTAGCATAATGGAGCGAAGGCGTGATAGTCTGCTCTGACTGGTTAGAATGTAGTGAGACAATGAGTGGGCGTGATGACAGGAGATTGACAGCGGGGCAAAAACACATGTGGAGGGGTGTCTGTTGGCCTAGCGGTCCAGGCGCATACCACATAGACTCTGATACCTGACAGCTTTTCGTGGTTTCGAGTCCAGTTCCCGACGACCTTTGCTGCGGTCACTCCCCATTGCCTGTCAGTCTACTGTCCTATCAATAAAGTCCCCCCCCCCCCCCCCCCAAAAATGTACACACTACACACACACACACACACAAAGTCTGCTGTCCTCAAACACTGAGAAGCTCACAATTGCTATTATTACATGATGGCGTTAAAACTAGGCCCATTCATTTCTAATTGAAACTCCCCCCTACCTTACTGTAAGCCTGTAACATGCCTCGGATGGGACTTGAACTTCTCTAGCCCTACAGACAGGATCACTTGGTGTCTGTTCTCTTGTCCTCTGTTATGTAATTACAGCTGTATCACCCCTCAGCATATTTCCCTCCAACTGCGGGCCGCAGCAAAGTGCTGTTCCCTGTACGTCTAGCTTTGACCCAAGCACTTACTTATCATCCTCATCCCCTTCTCGCTGTCATGACCCAGCTACCAATTCCATGTCCCTCTCTCTGGACATGACAGAATATGCTGACCCCTCCAGCCTCCGCTCTGATTACGTCAGTGTCAGAGGCAGAACACTTCCCCCGGTCCGCACAGGAAGGATATGATCTGGGTCTGTAGTACACAAAAGCAATTTCCCTGCAGACCCCAGAGGATGCTGTCCTGATGTTTAATCTCTATATGATTACTGTAACATGTAGCCCACAGTACGCGTCCCTCGCTTTATTATTTCTCTCGCTCTCTCATCTCTCCGCCTCCGTCCTCTCTCAATGGACGGCTTCCAAATCCCGCCTGAGGCAGCACTGCCACGATGACAGGAGCCTGGCTTTAGTCGGGGGAACTTTTGTGCCCCTTTCATTGTCATGGAAACAGGGGGTGGACAGGGGGGTTTCAGGTTCAGGGTCCTTGGGAGACATAATTGTATAAAATGCAGGAATGTAAAAGGGATTTTTTTTGGGTCGCGGGAGGGTATGTTTGATGTTATCCCGGGGCCTGTGTACAGAAGGTTAGGCGACCTCAGATCTCTCTTTAAAAAGGGGAGCCTTGGGGCCTTGGCGGGGAGATGAAGCCTGCCGTAGCCCCTCATCCGTGGGCCAAACAGAGGACGGCAGCTCCCGGAGGCTTGATGGCAGATGGCCAAGCTTCCATGGAGAAGGTCACAAGTCTCCACTGTCCACAGCTTACAAGATCATGACTTCACTAATCCACCTCGATGTGGTCTGTTAAACAGGGCCTGGACCCAGCAAAGTCGGGCAGTATTCGGTTAAAGATGGATGAATGGATAGATGCAGAGATTTGTAGGAATGGTATATCATGACTTTCTGGGTATTTCAAACCGTTGTGGTTTTTCTCCTCAACGTTCTAATACTTAAATGTATGTCCAATGGTGTTGCATGCCGAAAATAACAAAGCTACTAGCTCGCAACTCAAATCGGTGTGAGTTAGTAGGTTGTCTATTTTGCGACACATCACACAATGAAGTATAAATTGGGCTTAAAATGACTCTTAATCGGTTCTCTTAATCTGATCACAAATCTTTGGTCTGAACCAGGATTTAGGATATATTTGCATTTAGAATACCCCTCGTAATTGAAATCGAACACAGTGGCATAAGATGCCAAAACGTCCCCGACTCAAATAATCACTAACAAAAGTAATTAATTATTGTGTTCAATTGATCTAGCATGGTATTACCATTGTAGCGATAACTAGCCGTAGAAGGATGGCAGGGGGAGAGGACGTTCTCATATGTCAGGATGTGGGATGTGAGAGGCTGGGAAGTGAGGGGGCCGTGGTCGGGGGGATGGTTAATCCATCTTTAGGGTCCCCCTGCCACTGGCATAAAATAGATCCAGAGGCAGGGCTGACTGCGCGAGGCTGTGCAAAGTACCAGAGCCAGACTGGACAATAGGGGCCTGTGTGTCAGTTGGATCGGTTCTGAGAAAGTCATCAGTGGCCAGTCACGGCCCAGGCTCAGCGTTAGCGGCCAAATCTGTGCGGAACTCATAAATGTCACACAGGATGTCTATCTGTCTGACTGTGTTTTTTGTGTGTGTGACTGGTGTGTGAATGTGAAATATACTGTATTTCTTTGTGCCTGTGTATGTGCAGTTGCACATGTGTGTGTGTGTGCATGTGTGCCTTTAACAGTAGCACATCCTGTTGTGGCTAATGCATTATTGAGGGAACAGGCTTTTCTGTTTCTTGCCGTGTTCCAAGAGAAGAGCTTGTGGGGTTCATTGTAAAGCTGGCACATGGTGGAGCAGCGTGCGTGTGTGCGCGGCTTGTTTCATACCAGGTTTTTATTTTAATTTGTTCCTCTCGCCACTTGGGCGCTGGCGCTGTGCCCGTGGCGTCGCTGCCATCCGCTTGGTTCTTCTCAACTATGGGCATTGGGATCTGGACCAATGACTACCCAGGCCTGTTCTGCCCTCGCTGACCGATGACTGCATGATGCCCTTACATGACCGCCAGTTTCCCAGCATGCACCTGCAGGAGCAGCAGGCCATCCGTGTCTTTTAGACCAGACTGAAAACACAGGCAGGGACGTGCTGCTCGCATCAAACTCTCATACCTTTCAGGGATGTGTGTGTGCGTGCACACGGCTGCACGTAAATAAATTCTTCTGTTTCCTGGATACCGTTGATGTCATTATTATGTGTTGAAAGTGACAATGTCACCAGACGAGGTTGAGGTGGAAATCACAGAGGAACGCGGGATTCCCCTTTTTAGACACGCTCTGTCCTTTCCTCCCTACTGTACTTTACTCTCACGCCAAAATAGAAATGAAATCCACACGATAACAAACAGAGCACAAGGCATGATAATGTAACATCAATGTGTTTTGTCTGTCTACAGGCAGGGTATTAGCAGGAAATTACACGGCTGTGGTAATTAACCAGGTGATGTTAAATAGCTAAATATTTAATATTTACCTTCTGTCTCCTTGTTTTTCTTACTTGTCCCACAGCACGGTGGAAGGCCTTACTGCCACAAACCATGCTATGCTGCCCTCTTTGGACCAAAAGGTATAGTGCATCATTTCACTCTTCACTGTCACTCACATACAGTATCCCTACAGACGTCATACAATGAAAAATGTAAATTGAAAATGAAATTGATTAATTTGCTACCCATGTACAAACAATTTTGTGAAGAGAAGCAAACAGTAAATAAACTAGTACAGTACACCTCGTAATACTTAAACGTAAATAACACTTATTTCCATCTCTCGTTGCACTCACAGGTGTGAATATTGGAGGGGCGGGCTCCTATGTTTATGATGCTCCTGTCAACAACAACAACACCACTGCTGTGGACTCGGCACCCAAGACTGAGGAGAAGAGAGTCTTTGTACCCAAGGCACCCGCAAAAGGTACATGGCATGTTGTGCACTGTATAATACCTCAGTGTTATTATAACTATTGAGAGTGTACAAGCTTTGGAAGCCAGTCATGGTCAATTGGAATGGAATGTGAAAAATCTGATAAATTTGGGAACCCATCAGCATTATGTGTGTGTGGTATGCATGTTCTCTGTATGTGCACACCAAGTCTTTTCTGTTGCTGACTCTGATAAAGACCCTGATACAGGAAGACTCTGGGGACATCGAAAGAGATGGTCTCTGTCAGCATGTGCGATTTAAAGGAGAAACTAGCCATTAAGTCATACTTATGTTGTTTTCCTGTTTACTGAATATATGCATGTGCAGTTTAGCATTTACAAAAGTCATCTGTAATCTTTGTCCTTTGGCTCCACCTACAGTTTCTGTTACAGCATTGCATGTCTGCCACTTGCATTAGCAAGTGGGATGAAAGCAAAGGGGATTTTTGGAGTAAAGGCAACTGAATACGATTACTGTATCTGCCTTGGCAACCAACATCGCACTTGGCAGAAAATATTTTGGATATTGAATTGCTTTTCCAGATTGCTGGATATCTTTATCAATCTAATTTCAGTAGTTAAAGTATCATATAACCTACTAGCACTATACTGTACCATGGAGGAAATGAACTGAGTCACTTCTAAGAGTTTAAGGAAGACGGAGGAGCCGTTACCAATACTGTAATGTGTTTGCAATGTGTTTGCAGCTGGCAGCATCACCACGTTCTCCGGTGAAGCCAACCTGTGTCCCAGATGCAGCAAAAAAGTATACTTTGGTAAGTAATCCCAGACACCGCCTACACACAGAGTGATAAAACGGGTTGGAAAAATGGTTGCCATGGTGTCTGAGATGCTTTTCTTCTGTGTGTGTGTGCGTGTGCGTGTGCGTGTGTGTGTGTGTGTGTTAATAGCTGAGAAGGTGACATCACTGGGCAAGGACTGGCATCGCCCCTGTCTGCGCTGTGAAAGGTGCAGCAAGACCCTGTCTGCTGGCAGCCATGCAGAGGTAAGAGAGGAGGGGGAGAGAGGGAGGAAGGCAGGCAGACAGATAGACAGACAAATAATGAAGGAGAAAAAGTCCGAATTTAAGGCAGTGGTTTTCAACCTTTTTCATATCAAGGTCCATTATTTATTCGGCACTTGAGCCACGAACACCATATCATGAGATTCAGGCTCTCAGACCCAATAGCGAGATAACAGGCAAGCGTTGGTCAAAATAACAATTCTTCTATATTATCTAATTGTGTAGACTTCTTGTAAATTAACAAAGTAAGGCAGATGTTTAACTTAAGTCTTGAGATTGTAAAATGAAACAAAATGGACCCTTACCCGTTAAGGTCCGTTTTGTTTAATTTTACACTCAAGAGTTAAAGATCTATAAGGGTCAATTTGGTTACCAATCATTTAGCTTGGGACCACCTGGAAACCCCTCAAGGACCACTGGTGGTCCCCGGACCACTGTTTGAGAACCACTGATTTAAGGGAACAAAGGATGTAAAGGTAAACGAACGAAGTAGAATGATACAGAAAAGGGAAAGTAAAAAACAAACAAACACAGCCCAAAACTACAGAGTATGTAGGGAAGGGAAGAGAGGACATACACAGTGGGGGACAGGAATATGACTTGTCTTACTTGTGTTCATGCTTTGTCTTGTTTTCTTACAGCATGACGGCCAGCCATACTGCCACAAGCCATGCTATGCTGTTCTGTTTGGGCCCAAAGGTAACCGCTAGGGGGTGCTATCAACCCACCACATATCAGCTACACTTGACACAGATTGTTGTTACATTCAAGCACTGGATCCATGCTGCACATGTTAGTACCGTATGTACAGGAAGTATTACAATGAAGAGCGGTTGCAAAATGTATTGTCAGCATCGAAACGGTCCTGTGAGAATCCGGTCACAGTCAGGAAGTCTTTCGCAAACATTTTAAACATGTGCTCAAAACTGATGCGTTTCTCATTACCCCGCATCTCAACCCGTGATACCCACTGTGCCTGTGGTCTTGTGCTCTTCCAGGGGTGAACACTGGTGGTGTGGGCAGCTACATCTATGACAAGGAGCCCAGTGCCGTGACCCAGCCCTGAGCCTTCCGTCCCCAGCCTCATCCCTCTCTGCTCCGCAACACTCTCTACCATCCACCACAGTATTATTTGTAGCCCCTCTCTCTCCCCATGTATATACTGACCTGAAAACACAACCCTGTTGCTCACCTAGATCTTCTCCTTCGTCTCTGCTGTTCTCCTCAACTCTGAGCCCCTCCCTTACGCCTAATGTGTACTTGGTTGTGCGTCAACGATAGCAGATCTTCGAGCTCAAAGCGTGTCACGCTGGGACGCGTTGTGAGCATATAGATCGGCTGTTTTCGGTGCGCGGCACTGGCGTGCAACTGAGTATAAATCAGGTTTTATTCACGATACATGGTTCCCAGGTCTAGACTCCCCACCGGGGGTAATGATTCATTCATTAGTGTTTTACTGCATGTACTGTACTACTGGCCTCTCTGTTTGATGGCTGCCTTCCCCTGCTTCACTTTAATGATTCATGTTATTCACCCCCACCACCCACAACCACACGTATTACATTTCACCTTGAGAGCTGCAAGAAGATAGGAATGTGCTCTATATAATTTCAATTTCTGCACCCTTGTAACATCGCGATTGAAAGCATGTGTGGCAAGGTGGTGGGGTGGGTGGGGGTGTTTGATATGATGCAAAGTGAAAAACCATCTACTTAACTGGCCGAAAGTGATTCTCAGGTGTGGAGTGGTGCATTATGGGTGGGTGGTGATACAGTGCATTCACGTTCATGTGCTGATAGCCGGAGGAATGTCACCTCGGAGGTGGCTGAAGCACACACAAGTGTTCCTCAGGAGCATGTTGCCAAAAGGATTTTCTTTCCTTTTCTTTTCTTTTCTATTCTCTTTTTTGTTCTGTTTGAAGACTGCACTATCTACCGTTTGGCTGCATGACAACATTCCAGATCAAATGGGTTTGGAAGAAGAAGAAGACAGAAAAACTAAGTGGGACTCAGTTACAAAGATGTTCAGATTATTGTCTAAAGATGGCACAGCTGATGCTTTAGGCCAGCGTATTTCTTTCTTAGGGGTTCTGTTACAAGTTGAATAGGCAGAAAGGCACTTAAAAAGGATGTAATCATTTTCATGTTTCTGGGTCTAGTTTGGGCGGGCATGCGTGTGTATTACTTTTCAGCACAATGTCAGAAAATGTGTCAATGTGTTTTTAACTTTGAAAAGCCACTCATGTCGGCCTTGTCTCAAGCTAGACACATGTACATGTTTTAAGTGACATGTTCTTTTTAATGTTGAGTGGGTTAAAATATGGGAGGGTAAGGGGGCTGTGGAAAATAGGTTCTAACTCGTGCCAGGGGATAGGGTGGTATTTATTGATTTCTTAATCCAAGTCCTTTTAAAATTGCATTAGGCTTTGTACTACTTCCCATGTGGGACACATTATAAAGGAGGGGACACATAGGCAACATAAACTGTATAATTCAATGAATCTGACATTTTTTGGTTATTTTCTAGTAAATAACCCTGCTGTTATTTTTCCTTGTGATATTATGATGACGACATGCTATTTGAAAGTATTGTATCTTTTATTTGCCATTAGCGGATTTCTAACCTGTAAAAAGAGCAAGACACTGCAGACAAGTCATTCATGTAAGAATGTGCATTCTAGTATTATTGCGACTGTTACTGTGTTTATTTCTTTTCTATTCTATGTAGCTGAGCTCTCAACCTTGCAGGGCCAAATATTACACGCTGCACCTAAGCACCTGCTGAATTTGTCTTATTTAACCTTGATAAATATATTTTCCCACTGTTGTTGTTTTTATTTTGGACTTGCAATAAACACTGCTCTGTGGTATTAGTGAGTTTGTTTTCATTTGCTATTCAAATATTAGCTTTGGCTGTATGTGAAAATTTGCATTGGAAAGTTAACCTTGAGTGAAGAAAATGTGTTCCATTTGTTGACTACTGTACATTGGGCTCCTTTGGTCTTTAGCCATGGCCCTGTAATCACACCCTGAGTTGACTGACTTATATTTAATAAGAGCGACTTGTGTATTGCCTCATTAGCTGAGGAATCAGCTTCTGTCACAATGCAAGGTGTAGTTCCCAGTTTAGACAGGTGTCAGAGAAAAAGAGACATGCATTGTTCTGAACCATGTAAGGAGTCTAATTGTGTGCGTAGCCAAGCACACACTGCAAATAAAGTGCTATTTGTAGGGTATTTTACTGGAGTTGTCATTGTATGATGGCGTTTTTTCACCTACTATATAATGATGCCAAGTTGAAAGTACTTAATAACATATGTTCTAAGGCCGAGGCTACTCCATGGTACGATGGTTATGGTGTAGGTTAAGACTTCAACTCATAGGTTAGGTTAAATTTGTGTGATGTGAGTAACTAATTGGAACGCTCCCACCTACTTGGTGTGGGAGGTAAACTCATATACACACACAAACGTTTGTTCATTGATTGACAGCCACAGGAATGCCTGCCACCTGAGTTTCAGCCTTACATCACCGTTAGAAAACATGCAACAGTTTCACTCTGAACAGGTACCACAGCATTGCACCGCACACAATACATACACACCCACAATAATTGTGTTATACTGTATATTATTAGCAACATAATTGCTGATGTATGTATGGGCTAATGTTTTGTATTACCGGTATATGCTTTAGTTCCACTTTAGTAAGTGGGCCCATGAGGATGTACAGCTTTTTATTGGTTGGACATTAATATCTATATTTGGACAGATCCAAACAGTGGAAACACTACGGATACTTTGTACTGGGTCTGTGTCGCGTTGGCCACACCCAGGGAAACTATGGTTCATTTGCATCCATTTTTATACTGAGGATTTGACTGTGTACGGTTGCCTGGATACCAAACAGAAGTCCCTTTCCCAGCCAGTACGTAGAGTCAAAGGGCTGCCAACATGGAAGACTTATTGTTTTTCAAATCAATGAATGACGACAGACCCTACTTTACACACACACACACACACACACACACACACACACACACACACACACACACACACACACACACACACACACACACACACACACACACACACACACACTCATACACTTGGCCGACCTTGATGATAGAGGTTGCCAAATAAAACAATGTGTTAAGGGCAAAATTAGACAGCACTGTAAAGTCTAGTTCTCAGGGTGTGTGTGTGTGTGTGTGTGTGTGTGTGTGTGTGTGTGTGTGTGTGTGTGTGGGGTGGGTGTGTGTGTGTGTGTGTGTGTGGGGTGGGTGTGTGTGTGGGTGGGTGGGTGGGTGTGTACTTGTATTATACTTGTGGGGGTCAAATGTCCACACAAGTACAATTGATAGATACATTTATGAGGAAAGGTTTTCCTTTTCGGTGCACGACACTGGTACAACTCAGACATGGTTAGGGTTGAACAAATGTCCTTAGTGTTGTGCGTATACGTGTGTGTGTGCGCGCGCGCGTGTGTGTGTGTGTGCATGCCTGCGTGCCTGTGTGTGTGCGCGTGTATGAACTTAAAAATAGATGGAGAATCATCAGCCCCTATATTCACACCCATGTGACCGTCCCAGCATGTACATTATACAGTATGTGTAGAATGTTTGTAGAATAACATGTATCATTTGACATCTACAGCACTGTTTCTCAGCCAAAGGTTCAGGCCTAAGGCTCAAAAGGCTTAACTGTTAGAAGCACCTTGTTCTGACAGGATTGTGAATAAAGACAAGCGAACATTATTTCATATTATCTCTTGATTTTTTGGGTTCGGACTTGATCAACCCAAAATCTGTGTGTGATTCTCATCTTTTTTTTTTTTTCTTTTTTAAGGACCACCTGTTTGATATTCAATAGGCCATGAAACTCCATTTGATACTATTTTCAACTGTAGCCTATCTCTGGGACCCCACTCTGCACCGTAAGATCATCCTTGTTAATTTAACTCTAATGGTGTACAAACAGGACAATTTTTTTGTACACTCTCAGAGACCTGTCCACCATTTGATTCCCAACTACTAGTAAGACGCCTCAGGGCGACATGCGACCTCGCCCTAAAGGGCAGAGCCCCTAGTCGTCCCAGGTTCGATTCCAGACCAGGCCAGCAATGTCATTGTGTCCCCCTGAGCAAGACTCTTAACCCGTAATTGCTCATGCGCTCCTTGTGGGCAGCGAATCAGTTGGGTTGGACTGAAAATACTGAATTTACCTTGCGGGAGAAGTAGGTAACTATTATTATTATATTACAAATGGGTCCTGTCCCAGTGTTTGAGAACCCCTACACTGTATTTGTGCTGTGCATACACTGTTATAGGTCCAGCTGTACCACTATTGGGTGTGTCAGTGTGTACTCAGTTTATGTGTACATTTTATATTGGCCTGCACACGGCCACCAAGGAAAATATTATGTACATTTGCTGAACTTGGGCGATAAACCTTCTACTACAGTATATTATGAACTGTAATGTTCTTTCAGCTGACAGAAATCTACTCCTCTATGTCTTTTCCTAAATGGACAACTTAGCCTTCACTGAGGAGAGCAAAATTATGTCTCGCATCATAAAACTATATTTCCATCATCTACAGTAATTCCCTAAATAGAACTTATATTCCAGGGCTGTGAAAGTTCCATGGACTCAAGTCTTCTACCATATGGCCCAAAAAGCCTTTGTAACGCAGCCAAAGCAACCTTACTGGCGAGGAGGGAGGAGTGTATGGGTCACTTATGGAACGGGGACAAGTCTCGATGGATCACTTAGTCACTTTTCCCTACGTTCCAGGCCCTGTTTCAAGTGTAAACACTTCCGGCGTGGTAGATTTGAAGTTGGGTCATGTTACAAAGACGGGAAACAGACAAATCAGTCACTCCATTCTGAGAGGAATGGTGACATTATCTCATCAAAGAGAGGTGGTCTTTTTTAGCACCATGAGAAATGTGAGCTAAAATGAGTCGAGGGAGGATTCAAGCCAACCACAATCAACCAAGTAATAGCTCACTAAGTATAGTAATTTAACATGTTAAATTAACAATGGGACCATTTACTCTCCCATTAAAACATAACTTTAAACTTTTTACAGTCAGGAGGCAGGCTGACGCCGACCCACTACAACGTGGTTCCAAACCTGAGGCCTGGGCCCAAACATCATAGGAGGCTTAGGCCTTTTCTGTTTGGAGGTAAGCTAAAAGTCTTAAACGTTTTTGCACAAAACCACTGTCTGCCTATAGGTTCTCAATTCTATATCAGTCCAGCTCCATACAGAAAACACAAACATTTCCAAAATAGAAAAAATAGGAGATTGGCTAATTCATCATATGAGAAGTAGGCTATACAAGGCAACATAAGTTTGTACTGTACACTGCACTACACTCCGGCCACTATGCCAAATAGTAATCTGTGTATTTAACTCTGAGACTCAGTGTACAAATGCATTTCTGAGAGTGTACAAAATGCATTTGTACACTCTCTGAGTTATTTGTAACCTGTGTTGCAGTACGTCACATATGTCCGCAGTGGAAATCAATAGAGATCATCAATGCATTATTTCTTCAGTAAGATAAAACACAAGGAATTGGTGGGTGATTTATAATTTAATAACACAATCTCACATACACATATTTGTCCGTGAAAGTTCAGACAGGGAAATGGGATGAGTTACATTAGCCCCTACACTCAAGGTACCCTTGAGCAAGCACACGTAACCCTGGGTAATGTAATAACATCAGATAAAGTAATTTATCTGTTATCTGAAAATGTTAACATCTTTAGGCCACCTTTCATCTGGCCTACATCTTTGCACAAAGCGCCCAAAGTTTGTTGTACGCCCAGGGTCACATTGGCAGCAGGATGCAAATCTCAAGATTAAATTCACTCTGGTATCTAACTCCCATTCACTGACAGGCTGACTGACCAAACAGCCAAACTGTTTTTCCTATTCAGTTAGCAATAGCAGGGCTGAATGAAATATCAAGGCACATCCCAGTAATTAGACTCCACACTTCCCAAAGCTCACTGATCCACAGTTATTATAAGGCCTGGATGTTAACCATAGCAAAAATGCATTGGCCGCGGGGTAATGGTTTTTCCAGAAACCATTGTTTCCGTCATGCTGCTATTTTAACGGAACATCTGTGATGGGAGATACACAGCAATGTCCTGAGTGTTAAATTAACACTTTGGAATTTACTGTGTGTCCACTTGTCTAACAACTCCATGCCGTCGCCCATCCCACATTTCCATGTAGGCACTCATCCCAGTTTAATGACATGTGCAAATGCTATCAGTGATGTCTTCATTTCATTGATGATTGTGCATCAGGGATTCGGGTTACACCTTCCCACAGAGTTTCCTCTGACACACAGACAGGAATCTGACCCACAAACACACTTACAACACTCTCTGAAAAGCACACTAAAAAAATCTTATTTGCAAGTCACAAGACACTTGTGATTGTGTGCAAATCCAGATTTGAGAACCAGAATCAACGTAATCGTCACATCGCAGGTTTGAAGCTATAAAACAGTGAGTGAAATTATATATTTTGTGCAAGCTCCATAGTTTGTTATAGTTTGGAAGAGCTGGTTCACAGAACGACGTCTTGGTCAGTGAGAAATGAGAATCCTCTCCCCTTTTGGCTTCTTCTGGCCAGACCAGGCTGGACACAACAAAACAGATGCATCTATAAATTCTGTATGTTTATGGGATAACTGTTGAGTCGAGACCTCCTCCGGGAACCTCCTCGTGACCCCCCATGGCCCAGACACCAGCCTCCAAGCTCTCATTCTTCCCTCTTCTGCGCGGCCAAAGGTCATCTTCTCCTACCGCCCGTCACGCAATCAGCACATACAGTACTGTAATCGCATGGCACAGGTGGACTGGCCAGCATTTCAAACTGATGAGAGAGTAGCAGAGAGACATGAGACCATGGCGCCGTGCCCCTGTTGAGGCTGTTGAGCCAACAGGCCCTCCCCTTGCTTTTTACACCTACACTTACAGTAACAGTACTGTTCCCCCCATCTCGCTTTCTCTCCCACTGGGTCCCTCTGGGTCTGCCCAGCCTACTATGAGGGGATTTTCATGCTTTGGTTTTAAGGGATTCTTTTATGCATTGAGATCGGCAGCGAAAAGAGACCAGCTGCTTCTCCAGGTTATCTCACACCCAGGGGCGTCACACCAAATTCTGGGCCCTGGGTACAAGGATTCACTGCGGGCCCCCCATGAATGTTAACTATTGAAAAATAGCAGATCTACAAGCTCACAGCGCGGCGTCGAGTGCCGCGCTGCGAGCTTGTATATCTGCTATTTTTGAAAAATCATGAAAATGTGTACAAGAAATCTATGTTTCCATGTCAGTGGTGCTCAAACTGTTTCATGTCAAGGACCCCCAAGATGATGTGTATTTGGCCACGGACCCCCATCTCAAAATATCTATTTCCAGGGACCCCCCAGAAGCAAAATTTGAGTTACAAATGTTTGCTTAAAAAATACATATATTCAAAGATTTTCACACATTTCCACGACTTTTCAAAAATAGCAGATCTATATCTGCTATTTTTCAATAGCTAAAGTTACTAGGGCCCCTCCACCTTGGGCCCTAGTAACTCAGTCCCACTTCCCCCCCCCTTGTGACGCCCCTGCTCACACCTATTGTGTCACAGCTGCGATCAAACATGAGTCAGGGGTGAGGGGGGTCAGTGGGCAGAGGGAGACAAGGGGGGGTGCGGTTAAGTGCCGTCCTGGCAGAGATACTGGTTTATACATGCCAGGAATGCACATCGTCTGGTAGATTAGTCAGCGAGGCACTGAAAACAGAGAAGCTCACTTTGGTTTGACTTCCAAGAGCAACAGCGAGGCTTTCTTTCTCCTCTCCTGTTTTATCTGGTCTGCACAGAGGTGGATGCAGCCAGGGAGCGATAATGTGGAGCTGCTTTGTTTCTACAACCCTGTGGCTAGACATGGCATTCTTGCAGAGATCTCAGGCGGCTGATTTAGAAACTGGTATTCAAGAGGTTTCATGCTTCTGAAGTGTTGGTTGAAGTAATGGGCGAAAAACTGTCCAAGTTGTACAGTAGTCAGGGACCCACAGGCCCGAAAGCTCAAGGAATAGGGTTGAACGTGATGTCATGCCGTACTTTTTATTTCTGTTTTATCTATTAGTTTGGTCATTAAGGTCCACAGAATGAGACGCCTGCTCTGCCGGAAACATTGTGGAAAAAAGTTATGACCATTTGTATATTCACTGGAACATTGACTCCACTATACAAGAAAATAAAAAAGCTAAAATCTGCTTTAAGTACCATGTGAGGGGTCAAACTAGGGGTTTTTCATGATTCTGAATCCATTGCAAGCATTTGTTTTGCAGGAAAAACATTCCTTGGGCTAAAACGGCCCCATAAAACTGTGAAAAGTGATGACTCATCACGGCCATGTTGAGGACCAACACAGGTGTTGGTTAATTGCCCATTAATTGCCTGAACTAAACCACCCAGCCTACGCTGGTTCATGTCAGGCCTCAACATGAAGGGTGCATCTCTATGGCTTGCCTTGCACTTACGTTAATGTAACGATTATCTGTATATTTCGATTACATACCAGCACGAAATTAGCTTCAACAACAAAAAGACACTAAGAGAAAATGCTGTGTGAGTTTTAGGTGATCAGATCATTTTTTTATTTTTTTTATTTTTGGGGGGGCTTTTTTTTGCCTTTATTTTATAGTACAGTAGACTGACAGGAAATGGGGAGAGAGAGATGGGGAGTGACATGCGACAAAGGTCGTCCGGATCGGGAATCGAACCGGCGACGCCGCAGGCATTGATGCCGAAATGGCAATGCCTATATGGTATGCGCCCTGACCAGTAGGCCACCGGGCGCCCCGATCAGATCATGTTCAATGTGTTCTGCCACACCCCTCAGACATCAGGAAACAGCTGCTGAATTGACTACGTGGAACAGCTTGACCCGCATCATTACGTCTGCCCCGAGTCTTTTCCCTCTTTTGTCACAGTTTCCTGTTTTTCTGTACTTATTACAGGTCCACATTGTACACTTCAGTGCACGTCATAATCTAATTACGCATACCTGTATTTTCGCTATTCTGCAGGCTATACTTCAGAACCCTGGTATATAATTATATAATGATTAAAAGGATCCAAAATGTGGAATCCAATGGCAGCGTTTTTCACAGAATATAATTATAATTTAAAAGTGTCTCCATCTCATAATGAATGGTCATAATGCTCATAAAAAGCAGTTCCAGTGTTATTTTCCACACAGCAGGCTAAACATCATGCTCAAATTTAATGGGAATACCACTCATTTTCAACTTTGAACTATGTCATTAATATACCTTAGAGCTGTTGTGTGGAAATAAGAAAAAAGTTGCCCCCTTCTATGTTCTGTGTTCATTAAGATGTACTCTGCAAGCCAAAGAACATCTTCATGATGTCACTGATCACATGACACCACAATCAATACTCCAGTTCAAGGCAACACAGAGGGAGGGGGGGGGACCTTTTTCTTTTTTCCACACAACAACTCTAAGGTATATTAATGACATGGTTCAAAGTTGAAAATGAGTGGTATTCCCCTGTAGATGGTAGTGAACAAGAGTTCCTTGGTGTTTAAGAGCATCCCCAACTATCCAGCTTTTAGCCAGGACAAGGTCTGGTGTGTAGGCTGCTTAACAGTCCACTAGGCCTTATAGGCCTGCGGGGGCGTGTGAAAGGCACTATTTATCTGACCTGGTGTCCACTCCATCTATTTCTAATCTGTGACTAATCTGAGAGATAGGATGTGAATTGAAAGGCTTGGAGACACCATTCAGTTGGTCCCGAACTCCCGATGAAGATCCAGTTCAACTGCATTGCTGGTCTTGACAGAACTGCAACTCTGATGCAATTTAGTCCAAGTGTACAAGTGGTTGTTTTCGCCATTGGAAGAGCATGACGTTATTTTAGTGGTTAAAGTAAAAGATTAGATTTCAGGTGCACACAGTATCTATATTAAAACGTTGTATTATTATATAAACTAGAAGCTCGGCCGCCCTTCGGGCGGCCGAGCGTCTAGTCGGCGACCTGGCCAACTCGGGAACAATGTAAATAGGGAATGAATGCCCCGCCCTTTAATGCAAACCCCATTATACCTGTTGTCATAGGATCCGTTTTGACCATCTGTTTGCGTGTGTCCATTTATGCCCATATATGGAGAGATATGTCTGTCTACGTCCATTTTCTGCCCATATATGGAGATCTCTGTACCTGGTTTGACCATCTGTTTGCCTGTGCCCATTTATGCCCATATATGGAGTTTGCGACCTGGCCAACTCGGGAACGATGTAAATAGGGAATGAATGCCCCACCCTTTAATGCAAATCCCATTATATGGAGATCTCTGTATCTGTCTGTGTCCCTTTTATGCCCATATACTCTATCTGTGTCCATCTTTTATGCCCATATGCCCATATATGGAGATCTCTGTATCTGCCCATATGCCCATATATGGAGATCTCAGTCTGTGTCCCTTTTATGCCCATATATCTGCGTCCATTTTATGCCCATATGCCCATATATGGAGATCTCTGTATCTGCCCATATGCCCATTCTCTGTATCAGTCTGTGTCCCTTTTATGCCCATATACGGAGATATCTGTCATGGAGATTTCAGTCTGTGTCCCTTTTATGCCTATATATCTGTCTGTGTCCCTTTTATGCCCATATACGGATGCAAACCCCATTATATGGAGATCTCTGTATCTGTCTGTGTCCCTTTTATGCCCATATACTCTATCTGTGTCCATCTTTTATGCCCATATGCCCATATATGGAGATCTCTGTATCTGCCCATATGCCCATATATGGAGATCTCAGTCTGTGTCCCTTTTATGCCCATATATCTGCGTCCATTTTATGCCCATATGCCCATATATGGAGATCTCTGTATCTGCCCATATGCCCATTCTCTGTATCAGTCTGTGTCCCTTTTATGCCCATATACAGAGATATCTGTCATGGAGATCTCAGTCTGTGTCCCTTTTATGCCCATATATCTGTCTGTGTCCCTTTTATGCCCATATACGGAGATATATCTGTCTGTGTCCCTTTTATGCCCATATACGGAGATATCTGTCGGGTCGAGGCAAGGCCCCTGTATTGCCCATATATGGAGATCTCTGTATCTGCCCATATGCCCATATATGGAGATCTCAGTCTGTCGGGTCGAGGCTAGGCCCCTGTATCTGCCTGCAGTGATGTCACAATGACTCAGCGCTTGCGCCCGGCACTGCAGTGATGTCACAATGAGTCAGCGCGTGCGCCGATTTTGCACCGATTTCCGCATAAGGAGATTCCGAACGTTTCGCGCCGGTTAGGGAAAACCGCGCGTCGGGTCGGGTCGAGGCCCGGCACTGCACTCCGTGCCGCGGCGGGGAACGCGCGTGCCGAATCTGAAGCCGGTGGGACGAACGGTTCTCGAGATACGCGGATTACAAACACACACGCAGAGACTTCTCGCATTTATAGATAGATAAATGTCATAACACCAGACCCGATGTTTCGGTAGATACTTCAAACTCGTCTTCCGTTAAAGCTACAATCCAAGACTTATTAACAATAACAATTTAAAAGATTCATTTTAATTAACATAATGAAATTTAACATAAAGTCATTTAACATAATGAAATAACTCATCAAAAAGGAAGAACTCACCATTCAAGGACAATATCAGTTACCATGCAGGGACATGTGTTTGAATTAATATATACATGAATGACATCTTATGACCCCAGAAGTCTTTAAATGTGGCATTCACCCTAGGATTTTATTTGCTTCAAGGTCCTTTTTCAACCCAACACTTGATGCCCAATTCCAAAGAACAGAACCGGACGGAAATTATTGTGAGAATCCAAAGCCACACCTAGTGATGTCACAGCCCCTTCCGTACTGTCGTTCTGTACCCACCACACAGGCAAGGCCCATTTCTCCATACAATGGACCCAGTGTGCACACTACAGAACTGACATGGAAAACTGCTGAGGCGGGGAGCTTAGCTGTAGTGTTGGAGGCAGTTTCCAGTCAATCACGGAGGAGGGAGAGAGATGACTGGAATGTCAACGACAGATTGATAGAGGAACCAAAATGACAAGACAATTTATTGCAGCCAGGCATGTTTGTGAAGCTTCCCATATTAGTCCCCAAAACTCAAGTCTTCGGTCATAAAATGGTGCATAAAAATAGAACAAAACAAAAAACTCATTCCTTGAAGTGACTGCACATGGTTTCTCTTTGCTGTAGGTTAACAGCATTCACTGCAACATAGTATTATGCCAGCAAAAGAAACCAACAGGACATAAACCAGGACACATCTCAAAGAGAGAAAAAGGGGGCACAGACAAAATTACAATGCTGCACACCAGCATGTAAAGATCCCCAGCTGTTGCTGTGATATTATTTCACAGGATTCTTGAGCGGTCAGAGCTCTATTCCCACATACAAGCCCACCATAGCTTGGAGGGCTAGCCTATCACTTGGGAAAACATTTTCTCTGTGCTCTTTTTTTTCTTTCTTTTTCTTTTTTCCTTTTTGCCTGGAGAGAGGATCAGGGTTTGTTTTTGTTTTTTTGAGGAGACGGTTACCAAGGAGACCAAAGTTTCTCAGTCTATGGTAAAGTTATTTCTAACCTTTCTCTTTTATCATTTGTATCATAAATAATAATCTTGTAGAAGTAGTTAGCCTCCTAACGCTGAAAGGTTTTCCTCCTAGTCTCAGTAGTGAAGAAAGTCTCAGAACGTTGAAGAAACTAGATTAGAATCACATTTAGTTTACAGTATA
This sequence comes from Nannobrachium achirus, assembly GCF_963921795.1. Lineage (NCBI taxonomy): Eukaryota > Metazoa > Chordata > Actinopteri > Myctophiformes > Myctophidae > Nannobrachium > Nannobrachium achirus. The sequence continues at coordinate 33,871,915 of NC_137827.1, read as the reverse complement.
TGAACGCTGATACTGCATCCAAAACATGTTCAGAAGATCCTGACCTCTCATGAGAAAAACATGTTATTAGCACTAGATTATGGGATGCCTTGTGAGCTGCCAGAGCACGACAGGACAGGCAGCGGTGCGTTGCCAGAACTGTGGCTCAAAATCCCCCCACCACAAGAAACATCACTTGATTCAAGCCAATGGGAAACAAACCACTTGATTCAAGCCAATGGGAAACCACAGCAATATATGGCTCCAAAATAAAAGAATGCTGCTTTGCTTAAAAATACACTGACAGCCTCATGAAAGTCTTTTCACGGCAACTGAACCCATCTTCACCGATATTATCCAGGGATCGATTCAGTTTCTATTATTGTATAGCAGTGGCCTTCTACAGGGGGTCCTCCAAATCTTTGTGAGATAGAAACTTTTTTTCTCCTTTTTTATATTAACCACTTGAATCCTAACGTCCATATTCTGAGAACTTTAGCCAAAAATAGCAGCTCTACAAGCTCACAACGCCTCACGCTGCAAGGCGTTGTGAGCTTGTAGATCGGCTATTTTTGGCAAAGAGGTTTGGTGTAGAGGGGAAAAAAGAGCACACTAAGTACAGAGTGAAAGGTCAAGTTTATTAGGCCTAAGTATTGACGGTTCAAGTGGTTAAACATCTGAAAACACAAATTGACATGAAAAATACACTGATGATTGTGCTGTCAAACGATGAAACTATATGGAATCTATGAAAAGATCGCGGGGGTCCCCGCTTCATCTCTCTCTCAACTAAGGGGTCCTTGGCCTGAAAGCGTTGAAGACCCCTGTTGTATAAGATTGGTGTATTTTTGGTATAAAGGTTTGAGCGGCTGTGTGCTTCAGTGGTTGCTGAGCAACATGCTAAAGCTTGAGGTTGCAAGCTGACGTTGTGTCCAAACCCGTTTTCATCCTCACTCATTTTGAAAGCACCTCTTCGCTATCTGGAGCTCTGTTCAGTGTCTGACTCCATCCCACTGCCATGAGTCAACTTCCTGGTTCCTCTGAGATAGAACCTACACAGGAGCACTGCTGTTGGGCTGCCAGAAACCACAGCAATTACAATGTCTCTCGCAGGCACGTGCACACATAGACATCAAAGGGGGCTTGAGCCCCTGCCCTATTATCCGCCTCCAAAAAGTGCCCTCTCAAGACCATGAATGCAGTTTTTGCCATGGTGAAAGAAATGCAAATGCCCTCTTTCCATGCCATACCTGAAGGCAAGAGAACTGCCTTGTCCAAACTCTCCTGAACTTGAATGCAGCATCTTAGGTTGAAAGAATTGCCCTCTCGGTGTAGAAATCCATGCCGTACGCCACATCTCCAGTATTGACTTGATCGAAAATAGCCGACCTCCAAGCTCACAACGTGTCGCGCTGCAACGCATTGTGAGCTTGGAGGTCTGCTATTTTCGATATTTTCACTTAAAGGCCCTTTTAGAAATGTCGGCCCCTGCCTCTCTAACATTCTCTGCATGTCCCTGGTCTCCAGCACACTGACTTTGAAATAATGATATCTCTATTCAGTTGGACCTGAAAGGACAGGGAAAGTACAGAGTAGGAGAAACGTTTTTGGCTGGTAATAGGTGAACCACAGAGGTCTGGGTACTGTAAGACTGATGTCTTAACTGTTGTATGTCTGTCCTAACAGTGTCCTGACAGTTAAGTCAACACACTTTCTCAAGGAGTCGTACTGAAACTCCAGTGAGTGGGAGCGACAGCATGTTTGCTCTGCATGCTTTTCATTAGTCATAATCATCTTGTGTATGTTTCCCATTACTGTGTCATAATCCCACAATTCGTAGCCCTCTTCAAATTCACCAGCCCTTTTCCGGAGGTCTGCCACACTAAATGAGTTGCATTTATGGAGAGCCAACTGCCATCGTAAACAGGAGACCGCATCCCGCATAGGTGGCCACCGGCCATGTTCGTAGTGATAGCAACTCCAGCAACAGCAAACAAAGATATTCAGATTATCATATTCATCACTGAACTAAAATCACCTCTTGACGTTTCCACAAAACCACTGAAATTGTGTGTTTGATTTGGTTGCAAAAGACAATCCAGGGGGCCATCATTTATGACCTGCCAGAGGAACGAGCTGTCAAAATAAAGGTTCTGCCACGATTCCATCCTGTCAAGATCATCATCCTATGCAACTGTTATCTCTACACAGCATATCCATCATTATTTGCATGAGGTTGATCCTGTAGTATTGTGCAGTCTGTCACTCACATCCAGTGTCTAACAAGAATGAGGAGCGAGTCTCAGACCTCAGTATAATGTTGGGTCACTTTGGCTTGGCGCCATTCACAGATTTTGTCCAGACGAAAGACTGATTGCTTCTCCAGGAACACGGTGTCTTTGTGGCAGAAATACCACGAGACCTATTTAAGTTCCCTTTTTTCCATTGGCTCAGAATTCCCCTATTGCACAGAGCGTACTGCAGTGGGCTAATTGCCAAATACAAGCTTTCAATCATTTTGGCCCACTTATACAGTATATGCCAAAATGGACCAAATAAACATGTGAGTACGATGTATAGTAGATCAAACAATGTTGATAAGGAGTAGAGAGAATACAAAACATGAAAGTACATCTAAGCATTATTTTACGAAATAATGTGATGGTCGAGTGACATTAATGGTTGTCCCTAAATATCAGAGAATATACATCATTAGGTAGGTAATGTAGCCTAAAGTATGACTTCCTGTGCCATCGGGTAAATTACATCACACTCCACTAACAGACTCAAACAGATCTATCTTAGGATTTACATACTGTATGACATAACATCATAAGTCAAACATGCCAACCTCTTCCTTTATTTTTGCGAGTCATACATATGTATGATTTAATTAATCATTAACCAGTAAGACTCCCTAATCGGGAGATAAGCGACCGTTGGTCGCTTATCTCCACAAATATCACAGCCTCCACCTCTCACGTCATACGGGCAGCCATAGTTACACCTGGAATGTTGAATCTCCATATATGGAGATAACCTACCCATCACACAAAGTCTGACCTCACCAGCCCATACCTGGGCATGGACGACTTATATCTCCATATACGGAGATGGCCATATATGGAGATACGATGACATCACAGAGTCCACAGCTGATGATGTGGCGTGATGTCATACAATACACAAACAAGCCCTATATAAAGGGGCAATTCTCACCAGGGAAGAGAGCATTCCCCACTAGCTGAGTATCTTAAGATGGTTGGATGTGATGATAAGCCACAAATAGGCCAAAAGTTTGTTTTACCAATTATCAAGAAAATACGGGCAGTTGACAGTTTGCCATTGTTACTCATTGAAGTTGAATCTCCATCTGAATCCCTTTTATGCCCATATATGGAGATCCCTGCTCTGAGTATCTGACATCACTAATCCCTTTTATGCCCATATATGGAGATCCCTGCTCTGAGTATCTGACATCACTAATCCCTTTTATGCCCATATACAGTATGGAGATCCCTAACAGAATCCATTTTATGCCCATATATGGAGATACCTGCTCTGAGTATCTGACATCACTGTGATGTCACCTGTTTATGCCTAAATATGGAGATCCCTGCTCTGAGTATCTGACATCACTGCGATCTCACCTGTGATGTCACAGTGACACATCACCTCAGTATCTGTGATGTCACAGTGACACATCACCTCAGTATCAGGCGTTACACGTATACATTGAGCAGGGCAAAGGTGTGACGTGTGTGACGGACGGACGGACGGACGGACGGACGGACGGCCGGTGGAGGTTTTCATACTAAACTGCGACCTTACGGTCGCAATAACCACCATGATGTGTGCCTGTGTATGTTTTCTACTGCACGGTTGGTCACCATTGCTACTGGCTGTCCCTTGCATGACTTAAGTTACGAGGAGAAGTACAAGAAAAGCATGTAATTTCCTGCAGTTAGTGAACCATTAACAGTGACTGATTTGCAGTGGGATTTTCTGTGGCATATGGACTAAAAATGTAACCTTACAAAGCTTACATTTGATGATTACTTACAAGATTCAAGACTTAAATGCACATCTTAGCTGAGATTGAAACGAACCATGAAGCTTTTTAAAGAATCAAAAGAAAACCATGACGCATTAATGTAAATTGCCTGTTAGGAGTAGTGGGCAGGACAAGCCATTCCAAAAATTGGTTTTCTGCAAAGCAAGGAGCGGTTTCCAGGCCTGTTCGAGGGGACCACTGGCCTTGTGAGCATACTGTATGAACCCCTCCTTATGGTGCAGTAAGTCACACAGAGAACATCTCCTATTGGTTAATGAAAATAAAATGACGCTCTCTTCAGTAGTGGATAAAAAAAGCTGTATCTCCTGCACAAATCTACCCTTTCTGCCTGGCACTAAGCCTTTCTCCTATGCTATTATTTTGTTGTATCATTTGATATTATGATCATTTTGTGTTTTACAAATTACATTGGTTACTTCTTACTCTCAACTGTTTGTAAATTCAATCCGTTTGGTAAAGTTCTAAGAAAAATATATGTAATCATTAGCCAAATCATAGGCGTGGCACAGACCTAGACAGGCATTTTGCAGGCCATTGACAACCACAGGATTTGTTGCGAATCTACGACAAAACAAACTAAACGGTCAAGGCAGTGGTCTCCAAAACAGAAGCCTGCTGATGTCATCGTTGAAACACTCTTCAAAACATTCTGTTTCAAACATTGGAAACCAAAAACGACAGATCAAAGTCTGCCCCCCGAGAGTCTGGCCCTGAAATATAGCCTATCTCAGCCTCAAGCCAATTGGCACGCTGCAGATACAGCTTGGCTCTCAGGCTGTGTAGCTCAAACATTGTACAAGGAGGATTTACGGTCCACATTTTGTTGATCAAGTCAAAGAAGGCGTCAATGGGGTGAGACAGGCCCATTCAGTCGTTAAACCTGACAAATTACTTTTGAATGAAGAAAATCCTGTGTTTACATGAATGTACAGTATTGACATTTATGTTAAACAAAATACATATGACCTCACAAAAGATTTTCTCAAACCTCTAACAGGATCTTAACACTGTTATAAAGCAGCGTGAGTTGGTATCTTGGCCAAAAATATGCTCATAATAATGTCCAGATATCTTAAAGCGTTGAGGTTTTTGGGGTACCGAAGGGAACGCCTTGACAATTGAAAGACTGTTGGCAAGTGCTAAATCACAGGGTTCGCGGTCAGAAGATATCTGACACCTCTGAGGGAACGATAGTTGATCTATAAAGATCTGGGTTTATGGAAGAACTGTGCACGCGCTTGTGGTTTCTGTTTACAGTGAACTGGAAACACCTGCGGGGCTGAGAGTTGAATTACCGGCTCGTATGCAACTCAAGTCCTGTAGGCCGTCAAATAAAAGAAGAATTGTGCGTTTTTAATTACTTGTGTGATGATCATGGCAGAAGCTCCCTCCCCAAACAAAACATAAATATGTGAAGAATATTTATTATTATTGTGCCCTACTTGTGATTCAGTGTTCAGAGTTCCCATTGATTCTGGGTCTCCCACAGATAGCCACAGAGCTAGCTATTTTTATAGCACTTTGTGTGATTGTGGAAGATTGCAGTCATCTACTTAACGAATGAAAACGCCATAATTTCAAGGTTGGCGTTTTTCAAAAAGCTGGTTGCCCATTTAGCTAATGACTTCCAGCACTGCTACTTCAGAATCTAAGGTTTATGTGGTATAGTAAAAAGCTGAAGTGGGTTGCAGCAGACAACAAGGAAGCCACAATGGAGCTGTTGGTGTTCTAGGATGCTCTGTTAAACCATAGACCATAAAGAATAGTGTTGAACGAACAGCTTCAGGCAGGCAATTGGATTGGACAAAGATGCAGCCCGATGGCGCTTACAGTTCCCGCAAAGCTAACCGTGTCTGCACTTTGTTAAAGACCCAGCCAAAACCCATTAAAGATCTTGACTGCCTATCCAAACTCAAAACTAACCTAAAAGAATGGGTAACCTTAAAATACAATTTGGCATAGCATAGTTTAACTCCATGAACACCTTGGTAGTAACATCCTCTCCACCCCACCCCTCCTTTCTCTATAAATATACCTTTTGATGCTACTGAGTTTTCTACCGCTATCATATTGCATTATGTTTTACTGAGGAATTGAGTACAATGGACCACAATGGAAACAAGCCGCCTGGGGCTTTATGTGTTATCCTTCCAACATAACATTTGGCTGTACCACCTGCACTGTTTATAAAGTATTCAATTCAATTCAATTCAATTCAATTCAATTCAATTCAATTCAATTCAATTCAATTGAGCTTTATTGGCATGAGAAAACATTGCCAAAGCAAAATATTAAATAAATATTAAATATTATTAAAACAGTTGAAAATGGGGAACATAATACAGTTGGAGGGGGTACAGCATTCAGAGCATTGTGTAAACAGAGCTATGTCACATTCAATCAATCAATCAACTCTTTGTCAACTCTTATGCTAACCAGATATGCAATTCATTTTGGTCATTCTTCTGCCTATTACATCATGGTTATATCCATAATCACAATAAAGAATGTCAATGACCTCTTGTGTGTTGTTGCTGTGTATTGTTCAAGGTCTAGTCTTAGCCTGAGTGATGACCAGGTGATGTTCAATCTTCTGTCAGCACAGCTTTGTGTGGTTTAAAGCTTCACAAACATCACAGCATTTTAAGCACGGCAAGAGTTCAGCAATGTTGACACAAGTATGTTGACAAAGAGTTTAGGTTATCGCAAGGCATGTTCTGTTAACAATAAAATATGTGTGTGTGTGTGTGTGTGTGTGTGTGTGTGTGTGTGGGGGGGGGGGGGGGGGGGGGGGGGGCTTACACATAGCTGTTGTAAAGATCTATATCCATGGAGTTAAGGGTGAATTATGAATCTTCAGTCTCCAACATATACCAAATGTTGGTAAAGTTATGTGCAGTAGGTTACAGTACAATGGAAAAGCATTCATCTACAGACAAATATATCTCTCTAAATGTGAACACAGTGAGTGCTCAAGGGGAGTCTGTGAGACTGGATACTAGGCTAGCTGCCTTCCAAAACCACATGTCAGTGATATATGGACACTTTGGGCAAGATATTTTTCCTCAAGTATCCAAGTGGCAGGCTAATTCTTTTTGTTGGAGAATTTATTTGCCGATTTATTATGGATAAAGTTTTCTTAGACAATCTACTATAGGCATGTCTGACTGAACAGTCTACTTTTTAACCACTTCTACACACATAATAAACTTGCTCAGGGTCGGTTCGGTACTAGCCGGGTCTGTACTATCTGCATAGTGTTGTAGCTTGTAGATCTGCTATTTTCTATATAGACCGGTGCCCGTTGAGATCTCCATATATGGGCATAAGGGGACAAAGGCAAACAGATGGTCAAAACGGGTCCTATGACAACAGGTATATTGGGGTTTGCATTAAAGGGTGGGGACAAAGGCAAACAGATGGTCAAAACGTGTCCTATGACAACAGGTATATTGGGGTTTGCATTAAAGGGTGGGGCATTCATGGGGTCCGCTCCAAAAAAGAAAATAAAAGAGACAAAGACAAACATAAGACAAGCAACAAAGCGTGGGACTGGGAGAATGACTTGAATGATGCAGATTTAAGCAGGCTGTGTATTCTGCTTAAAGAAGAAACAAACAAAAAGCGACAGAGATCTCATATATGGGCATAAAATGGACGCAGATAAACAGATATCTCCATATACGGGCATAAAGGGACACAGACAGACAGATACAGAGATCTCCATATATGGGCATAAAATGGACGCAAATAGACAAATATCTCCATATATGGGCATGGGCATAAAATGGACCCAGAACTATATCTGCAGTGATCTCCATATATGGACATAAAATGGACGCCGACAGACAGACAGATACAGATATCTCCATATATGGGCATAAATGGACACAGGCAAACAGATGGTCAAAACGGGTCCTATGACAACAGGTAGGCATTCATTCCCTATTTACATCGTTCCCGAGTTGGCCAGGTCGCCGACTAGACGCTGGGCCGCCCTTTGGGCGGCCCAGCTTCTAGTTCAGTAAATTAAGAGTTAGATATTCCCATAATAGGGATGCTATAGGGCTTAAGTGTTAAAAAATATATTTTTACTATTTATAGAAGGCACACTGTCAATTACAAAACCTTATATCATTTTAATTTCCTTTCTCTTGCTTCTTGCTTTGGGGATATCTCACTAAGTATTATTGCCGTTTGTCAAGTCAGGACAATCTTTATTTGCATAACTTTTCATACAGGGAGACAAAATATCAAACAGTTATTTGGATTTGATATAGATAACACTCTTTCTGTCTTCGTCACATTGGAAAGCACGCAAGTTCTTTACAAGCATATTTGAGTTCATTGACTTTAAAGAAGCGAGAAAGACTTTAAAAGGAAGTGGCGACAGAGAATCCTCAAAAACACACAGCTTTTTCATTTCCTGTTATTGAGGAAACTGGTTGCCATGGCAAGAGGATGCAAACAAATACTTGCCAGTTGCTAAGGAAATTGCAGTTTCACTGCAATGTTTATTTGTTCAAGCTTTCTTTTTTTGTTTTGTTGTTGCAACACATACTTGTGTCCCTGCCAGGTCTGAGCCGTTAAATGGGACTTAATGACAATAGTTTAGTGGAGCAGGGTGGGATGCTTTGAACTATATCTAGCTTACTCTAAATGGTTTTCATAGCATTCTTTTAATGGGAAATGTCTGCAGGATGTTTTGCTTTGAATGTAGTCGATAATGGCCATTTGGGACTTTTTCCCTTTTAACGATAATGTAATTCCCATGATTCAAATGTATATGTTTGACCTGTTCTTACAGCTACAGCAACAGTGTGTGTGTGTGTGTGTGTGTGTGTGTGTGTGTGTGTGTGTGTGTGTGTGTGTGTGTGTGTGTGTGTGTGTGTGTGTGTGTGTGTGTGTGTGTGTGTGCGCATATGACATGTGTATTTGTTTTGAATGTGTGCCATATGTGAAACGCAGATCTAACAGTCCAAATCAAACACAAATAGAACTAGTCTGGCTTCTCTGCCTTCTTGCAGAAGGGCTCTGGGATGTTTTAGATGAGACTATGCAAGAAAAGTATTTGTTTGTCCAACTCAAGACATGAGCATCCAAAAACGACTCCACGACTCCAACAATACTTGTTGTAGTCACCTCATTCACTCGCTATTAACACGTATAAAAAGACTTGGGCGTGTGCTGGCATAAGTGGTGAAGCTCAGAAGATCTGTTCACAAATCTGAGAGCAAACTATAAGTGTATCTACCGGTACGCCCGTGGCACACAACGTGATGAAAGCTGCACGAACTCTAGCTCCTCTGATGATGTAATGTTACAATAATGACTCTACAGGTATGTGAGCAAGAGAAGTAACATTATGATTAAGGCAATTAAGGAAGTCTTTATGTATGCCATTGCCAACCATAGGATAACCCTCACAATGGGGCCAATCTGATAGCCAAGTGGTTAAGGTTATTCATCTCTCAAGACAGACTCTGATGCTACGCAAGTCAGATGAAAAGGAACAAAACAGAGAGGGCGTTCTCTTTTATTTGAACATGGTTAGCCAGATTGGGGCGCATAGGCTACCGCATGGCTGCAATGCCGTGATCACGTCCCCGGTTGGATTCTCATTTGCTGAATGTATTTCCCCTACTCTCTCTCCACTGTCACGTTCAAATAAGGGCTTAATAATAATAACAACCTGCATAATAATACAGTATTTCTGTCTGTCAACCTTCGTTGACTGGATACTTTTGGATACTGGATGTTTTGGGGAGTTTCTCACACTATAACAGACTGACTATCAATGAGTGAGCATACGGTACATAGATTTTTTTTAGGTATTGACACTCAATTTGGTTGAGAGAGAGACAGAAAACACAAGCCTGCAGCTTGAACCAGTAAAACTCCCTAATCGGGAGATAAGCGACCGCCACGTTGCATACACAGACTTTAGAAGGCAATCGTAGCCAATCAGGAGGGAATATGGGGAATGGGACAGATCCATGTTGATGACATGACTTTAGAGATGTGTACCACTTTACATGATTTTAGGCCAAAAGGAGCATTGTCCAAAAATGTGTTTTGCAAAAATCGTCCTGATGGTGGTGCTAGAAAAGGGCCATGTGAGAAATCAGGGGCGGAGGTTGTGATTTGCCATCCAAGGAGTGTGAGTACAAAGTTTGGCATGGATGGGGCAACGGTGGCCGAGATAAGAGTAGGAGCAAAAGTGTGACGTGACGTGACGTGACGTGACGTGACGTGGCGTGGCGTGGCGTGACAGACAGACAGACAGACAGGCGGAGGGACAGACAGCCGGTGGAGCTTTTCATAGTAGCCTACAGTAGGTTACAATGAAACAAACTGGTGATGTTGCTGTTATCAACACAGACTAAGCAGTCAACTACCAGTGTGCTCTATGAATCAGGGGTTCTACTGACCGACTCAATACCTTTGGGGGAATAAAGCCTGTAACCTTTCAGCTACACAAGATCATCTCTAATTCCTTGTGTTCTCTTTACTTAATTAGTTCAGCTATAATGTATTCTTTGTACCATGACAGAGTAGTGTTATAGTACTTATTGACAACCCAGGTGTGTCAGGTTGAACAGTGATTTCTTCAGATGTAGACTCAATTGGTAATCTCACTGCCAAGTATGAACCCAACCCAGCAACCACATTAAACACGTTTCTCCAGTGTTTCCCACTCAAATGACATCACACAGGAAATGACATGTAGGAAACTGATCTGGAGTGTGAGGTACTATAATGGGACATCAAAGGAGAACAGAGATAAGTAACAGAGGGAAACGAAACCTTTGTAAAATGTGTGTGTGTGTGTGTGTGTGTGTGTGTGTGTGTGTGTGTGTGTGTGTGTGTGTGTGTGTGTGTGTGTGTGTGTGTGTGTGTGCGCGTGCAACCTCCAGCAGTGAACAGATTATTCAACCGTCAGCAGACTCAGCACATGTACAGTAGCATAACAGGTGCTTTTACCAGCGTGATTACCTGTAGGCCGCAGTCTGTTGGCATGGGTCACGCTTCCTGTGATGGCTTCACTGGACCAGAACAAGTCATAGGTCTACTTTCCAACTGCAAACTGACGATCTTGGAAAAGAGTTCATTGTTTTTGGTAGAATATAAGTAATCCAGAATGAAAGGAGGAAATTGTCCGAATATCACATTAGTTGTCCGCAACTTGAGGTCTCATGTTCCTAAGGCACTTATGCATCATTACACACACAGTCTGGTAGTGTCTGTCTGAATTCCATTGAGTCAACCTGGCCAGCTGGAGCTGATCTGCTTTAATCAGGCCACCTGCTAATGCCAATCTAGTAACAACAGCCATAAATGTACTGACTGCTGCTCAAACGATGAATTCTCCTATCAACTGCAATACAATGGGGGCACCGATGGCCTAGTGGTTAAGGCAAGTACCGTATGGGCCCTGATGCAGCCTGACAGTGATAGTTGAGTCTGGGGTTCGATTCCTGAGCCCGGCTGACCCTTGCTGCGTGTCACCTTCCCAGTTCCAGGTCAAACCCCCACTTTACTGTTAATAAAGGCAGAAAAGCCCCAAAAGTATCGTAAAAATAAAAGACTGTGACAACTTACAATAAATTTGAGACACATCAATGTGTGCATATGCATAAACACATTTCTGTGGTTTGGTATGTGTATATGAATCTGTACATTATGTGTGCATGCATTATGTATCCATGTGCATGCATGGCTACAGCCAGGTCAAGTGGGCAGACTGGGCACTAGGGACATCTGTTCACCTCAATGTGTTTGGTGCCCTTATGCATAAGGGCCACGCAAAGATATAGGTAGGGTGTGTGAAATGTGAAACTGAAAATGGTTTCTGTTCAGATGATGTGTGTGTGTGTGTGTGTGTGTGTGTGTGTGTGTGTGTGTGTGTGTGCATCCGTGCATGCGCATGTGTACAAGCATGTGTAACTTGTGAAACTGAGACACTTCCTCTTTGCCTATCTCTTCCCACTCGCCACTGGTGACAGCATGTATCTCAACATGAAAGACACCATGTCCCACGCTTACAACTGCCACCATCTCTGAGGTAATGGTCTGACTGCATCATGTCCTTCTTTCAGCCTCTCCTCCTCACACTGTTCCCATCATTTGTATATTTATGTGTGACTGATGACCTATCCCATAGAGAAAAGAAAATACCGGTATCCCAAAAACATGTTGTAGACATTGGAAATAGATAATCACAAATATGTTTGGGACATATTGTTAAACCAAAAATCTATTTTATATATTTCTAAAACTTTTTCCCCCCTTTATTTTATGGCTGCATGGTCTGCGTATGTCAACCATGTTGGATTCCCAGGCCCCAATGCCTGTCAGTCATTATTCTTTTCTGTCAACAACAGATTTGTAAGGCCGATGACCTACACCCTGCCACAGCTTGTTTTAATTCACTCCCTCATTACTTAATCACAGAGTTCATGTTTGTTTGTTTTGGGTTCTGCTCTCTCATTCCTCTGCACAGAGTGCGATCCATCAGTGTGGATAATTGCAGTTCCAACATGAACACAGAACACCACAACCCCAGACAGTACTGGTTCAGCTAAAACAAGCACAGCACACAGAGGTTATTTTCATATGCATGAAATGTATTAGTATCAGACATTAGCAAGTCTGTGTGTGATGCTATACTGCGTACTGTAATTTTCATGCTTATTGACTCTGATTTTCTTCCCACAGAAATTAACGAGGCTACAGTGTATGCCTTCAGAGTTCACCAGAAAAAGAAAAGAAAAAAATATATACTATTTTCAGGATTTGAGAATACATGAATGTTATTATATCACAGTGGTCTCTCTTGTTATCATGACTTTAAGAAGTAACAGGAACAAGTTTGCACAAGTTCGGTGCTATCTCACCCCATCTTGCTCATCTCTTTCACTCCACCCTGTCTGTCTGTCTGTCTGTATAGTCTCTCAAGAACAGACTCTTTGCTACAGAGGAACTTTTCTTTGACGATGGTAAGCCAGATTTGTCTGTATGTGATGTTATTGGCTCTGTCCCAGCCCTGTCTCTCTGTGTCTGTGATGATGTCTTCTCTGTCCCTGCCTAGTCTCTCTGACTGGGATGATGTGTTCCCTGTCTGCCTTCTCTATGACTGTGCTGTCTGTCTGTCTGTCTGTCTTCTGCCCTGGCAGCTGCAGCCATGGATGGCGTGGCTTTCTTTCTCACAGGAAGTCCCCGTGCAGGGTGGGGGATCAGATAAAGACGTGGTGTGAACAGGATGACAGTCCCTGTAGAATGGATGGCGGCTATGAGCAAAAAAACAAAACATGTCTGGGTCCACTACTGCTGTGTAGGACTTATTTTTGTCTGATTTATGCTTGGTTACACACTGTCGCGCACCAGAAATAGACAAACTACAAGCTCACAGCGGGTTGCAAGTATTTTCACAGTGTGCAACTATAAATATAAATCAGGCTTTAAACAAGTCAAAGAGGAGGAGGAGGGTGTGTGTGTGTGTGTGTGTGTGTGTGTGTGTGTGTGTGTGTGTGTGTGTGTGTGTGTGTGTGTGTGTGTGTGTGTGTGTGTGTGTGTGTGTGTGTGTGTGTGCGTGCGCGCGTGCATAAAGTTGACACAATAGCGTACATATACTGTACACATACTGTACTGTTTGTGAGTGTAATAGAGATGGACTATACAATACAATATGTACGTACAGTATGTACGTGTTTGTAATCAAGACACTTGTATATCTATGCTTTCCAGGGTGACGCACAACACACACCTCAAACCTCCATCCATTGCCATCTTCAACTGAAGGGCGGTATACTGTATAGGACTGATCATTCAGAGATCTAATTACAGGGAGAGAGTGGTGATAAAACAGGTGGCAACCACTCTGCCTGGAAGAGAGCCCAGACAAAACCCCAGATCTGAGGGGAGAGCATGGCATTGGCACTGTGTGACCTTATAACCACCTGGGTGGCACTGGGATAGATGAGCACTTTGGCTGAGCTGCTCATGTACTGAGGCAGTTTAACCATCCCAGTGAACTCTGGAGACTCCCTCAGTCAGAAAAGGCCGGTTGGTAATGACAGTAGAAAGAAACCTAGTATAGCAAGTGCTCACTTGCATGGGACAGACTATGGGGCTGTTAAGTATGACATAATTTTGTAGGCAGAGGAGAATTTCTGCCCCCAGTTTCCGTGAATCTTTTTACTATTTTTACTATTTACACATTTTTCTTCTCTTTGTTGTTGAAAGGAAAGTGTTAGAATTATACTTTAGTCGTTATTTTTTAGTCGTTTTTTGAAATAGCGAGGGACAGAAAATGCTCTGGGGGCAGATTCTCCTCTGCCTACAAAATGATGTCACGGCTTAAAAGCCCCATAGCACGGTTCTCGAATTAACCACATGAACACTAGCATCCCTGGGGCACACATTCAGCGAAAACAGCAAATCTACAAGATGTTGTGAGACATATTTTTTTTAAGATATTTTATGTAGAAGGGCAAAAGCAGGGGGTCTGGTCTAGAGCCCTGGGGGACTCTGGTCCACTAAGTATACTAGCCCTTACCCGTTCAAAGATGTGAGCTCTGAAATGATGTGCAGTGTGTGGGTTATGGGGTGCACTGTGGGTACACAGTATATGAAGGATGGAAAGTAACTTTAACTGGTGCTTACATGATAATATGTAGGAGCATCAATGTAAGAAATACCCGTTTCGTTTGGCTATAGAGATACTGTGTACTACTACTGATCTGCACTCCCCCCCCCACCCCCCCACCCCCCGCGCCTGCGCGCGCGCATACACACACACACACACACACACACACACACACACACACACACACACACACACACACACACACACACACACACACACACACACAGAGAGAGCTGGTTAAACATGTTGCCTCATGCTAGATGCAGAATAGATAGGCCTCATGCTAGATGCAGAATAGATAGTAGATGCACCATAAAAATGCTAATATACAGCATACGATTTGTGAAAGTGACAAACGGGCTTCACAGTTATGTTAGGTGTGTTCATATGCTAATGGTGATGCCATTTCAGATCAATTGCTCCAGCCACTGAGGAGAAACGCTGTTTCAGACAGACAGACACTCAGACAGACAGACAGACAGACAGACAGACAGACAGACAGACAGACAGACAGACATTTGGAAAATTATATGTTTGATAGGGTTTATGTAGTTAACACACAACACAGTATTCATTTTTTATGCTGCTTGCCATGCCGAGGAAACTGTAGAAACTGTATCGCTACACAGAAAACTGCTACAGGGAGCAGATGTAATGTACTGTCTGGATAGTCCGGATGGCTGATTTATCCTTTGGTGTGTGTAACTGTGTAATCACAGTCACAACTTAGCTGTGAGTCTAATTAGTTGTCTCAGGACAAGTGTGACTCTCTATACTTAAATCAGTTATTACCAACCTCACACGTTTTGAAATTGAGTGAACATGCATGGATGCAGCAACGCTCAAATCTGCACTCATACAATTCCACACGCTCATACATTTAATGAACATGGATGCAGCAATACTCTAGTCTAGTCTAATCTGCACTCATCACTTCCACACGTTCACACAGAGTGGGAGGTGCCCTGTTCAGGCTGTTCAGCCAAGGCTTTCTGGAGCAATCAGCGTGCTTTTCACCCAACTAGATTTTCTTGAGACCTTTCATTCACACATCCTCAACTTGGACAGTGTACAGATGGACTGTTATGGGAGCCACTGCTTTGGTATTTGTGGTCTTAAACTATCATTCAGTTCCCCCCACGAAATAGAAGCAGAAATAAGTCCAGCAATTTGAAACACGTAAAAGCATAACTTTCAGACAACAAAAGGCAAGGGACCAGTAAAGTGAGGCTGGTATATTCTCAGGCTGCTCTCTTCCACACCACAGAGGACATAAAGGACCAAAAGGTCTGTGTTTTATCATCATACAATGGCCTATTGAGAGGTCTTTGTTTGGTTCCCATGGCAATAACATTAAAGGATGGTGGTGTCCTGGTGATGGTATTTGAGCTAAGTTGGATGTGATTGCGTTTACATCTGTGACGAGATTAAAATGTCCAGCTGAAGTTCAAAGAATATACTACTTGGAAGTAAAAAAAAAAAAAAAAAAAACTACAACAGCTAATGTTATCTGTTATCGAAATTGCACAGTTTTTATGTTGATCGTTATATCATCTTGTAACTACAGAGCAATCTGTACTTTGACCTGCTTTGTATGTTTGGTAACATATGCAACCAAGACAAGATAGGTTGCCACTAAGAAAGTCCTGATAATGCACCATCCTTACAATGCACATTATCAGGATGGCGTGTAGGGTCATTGGGTGTGACCAGATGTCAGCTTCACAGCTGTGCAAAGACTTCATTCTGAATATGGCTTATTGCATCATCAGTGACCTTACTCACCCTCTACACAACAGGTTCCAACTACGCCATTGGGGCAAAGGAAGGGTTCTGCAAAGAAAATAAGAACAGCCAGGTTTAGCAAGTCTTTTGTTCCTTCAGCAATTCAACGACTTAAACCCTATTTTATACTTCATCATAGGTGTCACATGGTGAAAGTAGTCGTATGTAATGTATATCTGTTTTATGGTTATTTTGATTAGGACTCTGCGATATGAGTGATTAAGAACATTCACCTCAGCTGTGATGCCAGAAATTGAGCGATGGATACAAAGGTGAAGGAGAAGGACAGTAACAGACTCAATGGCTCTTTAAATGCTATATAACAGTAGTATAAACAGTAGTAACATAAAGGAAGTGCCACAGTGGAGAAATATGGAAGGAACTGTTAGATAGATACCTTTATTATCCCACAGGGGAAATTCAGTTGCCCAGAGGCAGCACAGCAGTTAAGGTTACAAGTTACAGAGAAGTAAGAAAAAGAAAAAGAGTACTGTAGTATACAGTCCAAAGAGCAAGCACAAAAAAAGATAAATAAAACATAAAGTGTCGAAAGCTTTATGTTATGATCTTTACTGCTTTACTGTTATGATCATGCGACCGCTAGTCGCTAGAGCAGACAGATAATGGTTTTCCTGTGGGCGACCTACGTATACTCTGATGCCTGACAGCAACTCGCTGGTTCGATACCTGGCTGACCGGACCACTTGCTGCATGTTACTCCCCTACTCTCCCTACTCTCTCTCCTGTTTCCTGTCTCTCTCCACTAATCTCTCAAAACAGATTAAGCAGACAGCAAATACTTTTTTTCTTTGCAGATGGGTTCCCAGATTACTCTCCACTGACTATTGAATAAAGGCTAGAACCCAACCCCACACACACACAAAAGATGATACATTTCCCTTTTCCCCTCAAGTTTTGTTTCAGTTATTGTCTTAATCTTCTATGTAAACAAATGCACTGCAAAGGAAGTGTTGGACCATGAACATCGTGCTGGCCCACATTGGATTGGTGCCATGGAGAGCAATGAACTGGTCATTCACTATCAGTCTGACCGCTAAATGAGTCTTATACACAGTCAAAATATCTGGAAGCCCATAGCAACGAGTGTTGACATCATATAATAACATTGAACTCCCTGTGTTTGGGGTGTGCCGTGAGTGACAGCACCTTCCGACCAACTTAATTTCCATACATAATAAAGTTTACCTGAACTGAAACCTGAACCTGAGGCATGTATCGTATGTATCTGTGTGTGCTCTGCTCACTTACTAAAACAACAAATACGTGTTTACACCATGATCACATCACTAAGACAAGCTGTCTCTGTGAAAAACATCACAAACACAATACACAAACCTGTGCACGCACGCACGCATGCACACTAACACACACACACACACGCACACTAACATACACACACACACACACACACACACACACACACACACACACACACACACACACACACACACACACACACACGCACACACACACACAGTATTACCTAAGCTTGCCCTTTGAACTGTGCATTGATAGAGTGTGTTCCCTGGACTTGGGTGTGATCAGCTAGCGGTGCAATAATTGCATAAAGGGGCGGGACTCAGATTGAGTGAGCTGGGAGTCAAAACACTGTGTTTGCCAAACGCATCACGTATGATGACATCATGCCATGTTTGTTACAGTATCACATGGGTGGATGTATGGTTACTAGGCTGTTCACTGACGTTATGAGCCTTTCCATCTGACCCATGGCCAAGCCTAAAGGTTAACAGTATAAGCTGTAAACTCACTGAGTTACAAATGGATAAATTAACAAGTTACATTTTGGAATACAGGCATTTTACCTGTGGAAGAGTATTTTTTATATATTTCTTACTTTATACTTAAGTTAAAAAAACATTTCTTCGACCTGCATATGATCATATTTCAAACAAATAATTGCAGAGCTAAAGGGGAGCTGCCTCTGCTTGTGTCAATTTCTAGCTGGGGGCAATCCAGGTAATACATACACTGCTGTGCTTTCACGAAAAGAACAGCATCTTTTATAGGCGTTTACAGTGCAAATAAATACTGCATTACGTTTATTGCAACATTACAATAAGTTAGATTCCCGGATACCTACAAGCCACGGATACAAAACAACTGCAAGGGCCTGAGACAGGGTGCTACGTCACTATATAGGTAACAAAATATTCCTGTGACCAAGACAAAAAATATGATTATAGTAAATTTACTCCCACTGATTACGGATGGGGACCCGAATGCATTTGGGTCCCCATCCGTAATCAATGGGGGTAGGCCTACATTTATTGTAATCAAATTATTGTCTTAGGAATGCAACAAAAAACAAAAAATATTATTGAATTCAAGTCTCCAAAGGAAAGTAGAGGCGTAAAGAAAATAAAGGCTTTCAACAAAATAATAATTAATAATGCAGTATTTCCCCTTGGTGACATTTTACAAAACAACTTATTAAGATTAAGGGGTAGGGTAGAGCAGAGTGTGAAATGCACCACACTAGCCTAATTATTTAGAAGTTTCACATGTCCTGTAAAGCAAATTTTGGCAGACAGCTAGCCTACACAGCAAAACAGTGTTAATGGAACTCAGAGAGTGTAAAATGGACCCATACCGTGACTGATAGTGAATGAATGATAGAAGTTCTTAAATTACAGACAGATGTGCTTTCACTCGACTCTGTGGTGTTTTGGTGTAGGCTAGTGTAGTCTGCCTGTCTTCAGTTCCTCTGTGCACACACACACACACACGCACGCACGCATGCACACGCGCGCTCTCTCTCTCTCTCTCTCTCTCTCTCTCTCTCTCTCTCTGAGTCAAGCGGGGTCACGCCTCTCCCTCTATTCAGAAAAAGGGAGAAAAAAAAAACTTTGACTGAGCGACTATTTCCTGAGTGGTATAAATAGGAGAAGCCGCGCGCACATCTGCACTTCTTCAGAACAAGGCGTGGTCATTACAACAGGTGGGATAGATAGCAGGGTCGCTACTTTGTTCATTTTAACAAGGATCATTATTTCTCTTCTGGACATTTACCACACATAAAACTGCAAAATGCCCAAGTGTCCAAAGTGCGACAAGGAAGTTTACTTTGGTAAGACTCTTATCTCTCTTTCTCTTATTTATTTATGTATTTATTTATTTATATAGGCTGCTATATATTTTCTTGCCATAGCCCTAGTTCCTCTATCTATGTGTTGTTGATATTCTGTGAGTCATGTGCAGAAGTGCAGAACCGTTAGTTGCATTCAACTGCAGAGTCGATATTGAGCTGTCAGCCTGTCAGTCTGTCAACCGCGAGGAAACAACTGGACGCTATTTCCTGATATTAAAAACATGTGCATGGTTCGCAAAAACCATGACATATTTTATTCATGGCCTACGATAATAAATAAATATAGGCTACCAGAAAATTATTGCAAGTGTTTAAGCTGGTTAAAGCGTCATTTTAATTATAGTGTGTGGCATTTTTATGTTTTATTTATGTATTTTAACCAGGAGCCTCGGTGAGATTCTTCTCACACACACACACACACACACACACACACACACACACACACACACACACACACACACACACACACACACACACACACACACACACACACACACTTTACAAGAGTGCGCTGGCCAAGACATGCAGCAGCACATTAAAACATATTTGCAGACAAACATAAAACGAGTAGTGTACATACATTAAAAGCTTTATGAAGGTGTGCTGATTTATGATTTACTTGTTAGATTGTCGTGTTAACTGGAGGTGAAGGTTAGTTCACTGTTACCCTCTGGGTATTCTATTGATGTTTTATAGATATTGCTTTTTATGAGTGAAAAGAAAAAGACAAGATGGGGAGAGGAAGTAATATGTCTTGAAGCTGCAATGCATAATTTATGCCCAATGTCCTACCCGGGATTCAAACCCTTATCTCCTGCATGATAGATGGCAACCCCCCCCCCTGTGGAGATAGCCTACTTATGAGCTTCAGACAGTACTACTTGTCAACCAGTAGGTGTCATACCTACACCACACACATGATTTAACTTTCTCAATGGATGAGTAGGGAGACCACCTCCATCCACTGCAGATTAACTAGTTACAGTATATTGTATTAATGTACTCTACCATACAGATTGGTAAAAAAATAATTATAGTTATAGTTTTATTCATTAAAATAACTTCCAGTCCGCAGCTTTAAAGTCTGGAATCCTCAGTTAATTGTAACTCTGAGAGCATATAAATGGCTCCATCTGTAGCAGGAGTGATCAGGGCACCTGGGGAGGAAAGGACATGGTCCACTTCATTTCATGTGTGCTGGTCCATTTGTCACATTGTCAGTGGTGCAGTAGCATGAGAGCAGGGGCTTCACAAGGTGTAGGAAAGTGGGACTGAGTTACCAGGGCACAAGGTGGAGGGGCCCTAGTAACTTTAGCTATTGAAAAATAGCAGATATACAAGCTCACAGCGCGGCACCGAGTGCCGCGCTGCGAGCTTGTAGATCTGCTATTTTTGAAAACTCGTGAAAATGTGCGCAAATCTTTGAATATAGCCTATGTATTTTTTAAGTGAACATTTGTAACTCAAATTTTGCTTCTGGGGGGTCCCTGGAACTAAATATTTTGAGATGGGGGGTCCTTCACATGAAAAGGTTTGAGCATCACTGACATGGAAACATAGGTTTCTTGCCACACATTTTCACGATTTTTCAAAAATAGCAGATCTACAAGCTCGCAGCGCTGTGAGCTTGTATATCTGCTATTTTTCAATATGGGGGGCCGGCAGTGAATCCTTGTACCCAGGGCCCAGAATTTGGTGTGACGCCCCTGCATGAGAGAGTAACGCATCTCTGGAGACACACAGAAACGGTGTCTAGCACAAGCCTTCAAAGCCTCGTTCTACACTACATTATGTGCTGTGGCTTTGGACTGTCAGTCAGAGGAATTGACCCTGTGGCTTGGGACCCATCGTTTCTTCTTCCATTCTTCCTTTCCTGTGGATAAAATGTACCCTGTTGGCAAAAACAAGCAAAGCATTTAGTTTCAAGCATTCTTTTGTGTGGTATGTGGCAGGAGAAAATGCACTTAAGCCTATGTCTGAAATAGCCGAGGGCAAAAGTGCAATAAATCAAGACTTTTCATTATTTTTTTCTTTATGACTGCTTCTTAATTAAGAGCATAAATCGATGATAGCTATGTCTATGTATTTTGAGGGCAGAAAATGTCTGCATCATTAACCCATCAAGAACACATTTAACGCACATCCTCCCGATTTCGGTGGCTGAGCCAAACTGCAAGGGCAGTGAAATCGTTAACCCTTCAACCAAAGCGTAGCTTTTCCACATGTCCAGAGCGGTGTGCAGCAAAGCCCTTCCCAGACCTGCTCTATTATACTGTAACCTGCTCCGTGTCGTTTGCCTCACCCCTTCAAGCTGCAGGAACCTGACATGCTCACGTTTCCTGTGAGGATGTCACCTCATGACACCCCACCCACCCCGTCCTCTTTTCTCTCTCTGCTTGTCTGTTTTGGTGTAACTAAAATGCTCTCAGTTGGAAACAATCATGCTACTGCTGCCTGCCTGCCTGCCCGCCTGCCTCGTCCAATGATGAGGGCTTGGAACGTGGTTTCCAGCGTGGCTGAAGTGGGCAAGAGAAGGCAATAAAAGCTGCTTCCCAAATCTCACTGGAAACTATGCTTTGGACCACTGGCCTGAGCACATAGATATAGCGAGAGATTGACCGAGACAGACAGACAGACAGACAAAGGAACAACAAAAGGCTTTAAGTGATTTCCCATGTACCGGTACATTCCTGCAATTTACATATTGTTCGTCTAAAAAAAAGAAGTTCATCAACTCAGTGATATCTGGTTTCAGCCATATATTACATATCATGTGAGGGGCGATTTGTTTTTTTAATTTGTTAAACCTTGTTTATTTGATTTTTAATTGAAGCATTTAAGGCAATAAAAGTGGTACAATAATATGTGAGGGGCGATTTATATTCTTTATTTTAAAAGGGGGGTGGAGGAAGGGGGGTGCAACGTTAATGGAGAAAACTCTTGTTCCATGGAACTATCCAGGTGCCATCCTAATTATTTTTTGGGAATCCAGAACACTCTTCCATAAATAACTTTCCCATTAGTCTTGTTTACTTTTTTTCCCCTCTCCTCTTCTTTGGACAGGATGTAGTGAATGGTGTGTGTACACTGGACATGATCCATAATACTACTCCAACCAGGGGTGTCGCACCAAATTCTGGGCCCTGGGTACAAGGATTCACTGCGGGCCCCCCATGAATGTTCTTCATAGGGGGAGGGGGTTTAACCCATTTATACAGGGAAGTTGAGGGAACTCATTATTACACATTATTTTGTGCTTTAACTATTGAACAATAGCAGATATACAAGCTCACAACGCGGCACCGAGTGCCGCGCTTTGAGCTTGTAGATCTGCTATTTTTGAAAGATCGTGAACATTTGTGCAAGTCTGTTTCTATATCAGTGGTGCTCAAACATTTTCATGAGAAGGACCCCCATCTCAAAATATTTCGTTCCAGGGACCCCCCCTGAAGCAAAATTTGAGTTAGAAATGTTCGCTTAAAATACATATACTCAAAGATTTGCATGCTTTTCAAAAATAGCAGATCTACAAGGTCGCAGCGCGGCACTCGGTGCCGCGCTGTGAGCTTGTAGATCTATTTTTCAATAGCTAAAGTTTAAAATGAGTAAGGCCCCTCCACCTTGGGTCCTGGTAATTCAGTCCCACTTTCCCCCCTCTTGTGACGCCCCTGACTCCAACACTTGATGCAAGGAGCAGATCAGATCATTCCTTGTCACAGCCCATTTGTCCTCCAAACACTGGGGGGAAATAAAACAGCCGGTGCATAAAACAATCTGCTCCATCAACGTCCCCATGTTTGCTCAAACCCAACAAGGGTGGGAAGACATTTTTATATACAGTAGCTTTGGTTAGGATTTAAAATTGAGCCAAGTGTACATCGTCACTGGATCAGAAGGTAATCCCATACATGGTATATCATCTTGAAAGACTTAAATATAATGACATGGCCAAAATAGGGATGACAGGCTTAAAGGAGTAGTTCACCCCCCAAAATGACTTTCTTTCTATTGATTACTCATGCCATGGAGACTTGAGTTCAATAATATTTCTTTTGGTATTTGTCACATTCCTAAGACAATAATTTGATTACTGTAAATGTACTCCCATTGATTCCGGATGGGGACCCAAATGCATTTGGGTCTTAGGAATGTAAGAAATACAAATAAATATTATTGAACTCAAGTCTCCATGGCATGAGTAATCAATAGAAAGACAGTTGTTTTGGGGGTGAACTACTCCTTTAATTGTGATTAATGGAGTTGGAACAACTTAAGTTCGGGAGGAGATGTGGCCAAGCAGAGGACAATCAACCACCTCTAACCAGCCACTGGTAACTCCACCCATGCCACCCTGTGCCAACCACTCACCCATCTCCTATCAAGCCGACAACTCGTCCTCCTCCACCAATCACGGTGGTATATAAACCCATCTTGAAAAAATGGCGGCGTGCATAGTTTCCAGTAACCCACCCTCCCTCCCTCTTCTTTTCTTTTCTACCCCTATCCTCTTCTACAGGTTCCAGGTGGGGTCTCTACATACTTCACCACGGACGCGTGCTCTTGACCCCTAAGCCAAAGTACCTGGGTCTGCGACCCCCGGAACCTCCCCACTCATGCCTGCCATCCTCCATCCGTGCTCCTGACCATCTAAGCTGCACACTACACGCGTGTGGTGATGACCTTCGATGATCATGCCAGCACCCCAAATGTAATTCTCGTGCCCATGGCCATCTAAGCTGCACACTACACGCTTGCGTGTGTTGCTGACCTTAGATGACCACGCACTCAGAGTGTCATTTCACGCCCTTGGCCATCCAAGCTGCACACACCATGCGAGCATGGTGCGTGACCTTAGATGACCATGCTGGCACCCCCATGTCATCCATGCCCCGATGACCAAGCCGGCACCTACGTCATTCATGCCCGATGACCGTGCCGTCTCCCCCCATGCTGATCGGGCGTCATAACCATCTAAGCCGCACACAGCATGCTTGCGTGTTGTGATGTCCTTAGATGACTATTTCGCACTCAGCATCTTGGCCGTTTATGCTGCATGTCCCATGGCACGCATGTGATGCGCCCATAAACCCCCATACACCAAAAGCTAATGTTGTTCGTGCCCTTGGCCATCTAAGCCGCACACTGCATGCTTGCGTGTAGTGCTGACCTTAGATATACATTAGCACTCTGCATTCTTGGCCGTTTATGCCACGTTGTTGCCTGACCTCACTGACTTGTTATTGGAAGTGGAGTGCAGTAATTAGTGCAGAGCATGCCTTGGTCGGGAATTCCGTTCCGCCACCGCAGTCTACTGGAACATATCACCCAGTTAGACCTGAGACACTTGACCCTGGTCTAGACAATGCTCCCAGCTTGTTCTGTAATCATACCTCCCTTTCATATCCATGTAGATTTCATGAGAAAATAAGGATCCGTATTTCCTGTGATAAAACAAGGATAATATCATAGATGTGGTAACTTATGCATAATAATACACAACTTCATCAGATAACACTTTCCCTCTTGCCTTATGTTTGTCTTTTCGTCCCTTGAGTGTTTTTCACCTCTCTGCTGATTCCAATAATGTTTTGTGTTCCTTGAACATCTTTATGACAGAGTTGTTGCTCTTTAGCTTATACATGGGACAGCAGTGGCCTCAGTGCTCAAAAACATGAAACACCCGTCAGCATTTCCTGTCTCTAGTTGGGTCAACCGCCTTGGCCTGATGTACGGGTCCTTCACACACGCACACATGCATGCACGTACGCACATGGATACAGATGCTTGGCCTTATGCTTGTCCTTATAATGATTAGTCTCTGCAGTCAACAGCCAGCCAAACTCTCAAATATCTCTGGTCGTATAATAAGTCCCGAAAACATATGACTACGACAACTCCCTGGAATTTTACGGTCCTCATGATGAGTGTTTGTGAAAATCAGCCTTGCAGATAAAGAGATTCTTTATCAGAGTTTATGGTGGGGGGAGGGGGGGCAGGCAAATTCCTCAAGGACTCTCCCTCCTCTCTATAAAACCACCCCCCCCCCCCCCCCCCCGCCCGACACACTCACTCAAGCACCACACCCAGACAATGTTCTCAAATTTATCAGAGAGAGGAATGTACGTTCTGCTGGTGCGACTACCTACCAGGCTAGAATATAAAGATTATTATCTGCCAAATCTCACAGCCTTTAGGATCAGGCTCGTTCCTGATAGCCTCTGGGCTTCATGGCTTCATGGACAGTGACACAGCCATGCCGTCTGACTGTTCATTGCCTGTGTATTGCGATTTGACGTCTATATTTCAGTCCATGTTAACCACTTTCAACCTTGTGTCCCTATTGTCATTATTTTCAAAATAATTCACAAAAAATCTAAAAGTATTTCTTTTAATTACACACAACACTGTGGTGCAATTCTTAAGTGGTTAATCGTGTATTTTTTATCTCTTTGTCACAGCTGAGAGGGTGACATCACTGGGGAAGGACTGGCACAGGCCCTGCCTGAAGTGTGAGAAGTGCAACAAGACTCTGGCGCCCGGCTCACATTCACAGGTAAGACACCTGAGAGTTGCACACCTCTGACATGGCTGCTCCATCATGTTTCTGTAGCTCCACTCTCCACCTGGCACATGTATGTAGCGCGTGTTTCAAAACAGCGGCGCAGTTCGGCCAGTGGAGACGCCCCTCTCGTTCCGCTTGCCTCTGATTGGCCTAAGCCCGTTGCCTTGTCAGGCACTCGGGTGGGGACGCTGTCATCTCTGTCACGCGCGTAGCGCGTTACTTTAACAATAACCCGACACGTTATAAGTTATCTTGAGTATGACAGTAGTTCGGGTTTTAATGTTAAAGTAAAGGTGAATTCGAATAAGCTTTAAGGAAATGCTGATGAACGTTAATTCACATTTTATGGTTTCACATTTTATGGTTTCCTTAATTGTTTCGTTTTACAAATGTATTACATTTTTGGCTGTTGTAAATGAACAGTTATGTCTGCATTTTCTAAGTTATGTCTGCATTTTCTAGTAGTGAACAAAACAAGACAGTATATTTTTATCTTTTGTTTAGAGGGGAGTCTCTATAGAGTATAGGGGCGTCTCCACTGGCCGAACTGCGCCGCTGTTTTGATACACGCGTATGTAGCCTACAGTATGTACACGCACAGTGTATAATGAGATGTGCACCACCAGTGTATCCAAGACAAATAACTGTTGCACAACTACAAAAATATTAAGTGATTACAGCTCTGAGGCACAGTTAAGCTAGTTAATTACAGGTATATATGAAATAGAATGTGTGAATAGAAAAATAAATGACATACCTAGAATTGATTCTGCTGATTGATATGTGGATAGCGTATCTGCATTCCTATGCTGTGAGATGCCTGAATGTTTTCAGTAGCACTATATATAAGTACAATGGTAGTAATAAAATACTTTAGTAGTAATACAATTCTGTTCCTTGTAGCATGATGGCAAGCCATACTGTAACAACCCCTGCTACTCTGCACTGTTTGGACCTAAAGGTAAGATTCTTTCAAACAGGATTATTTATAATTTTACATTTTGTAGAGTGGTGGGACTCATACAGTACCTACTGTATCGTATATATATATATATAATGTGTAAGATAGTTTATCAAATTGTTTATCATATTTGTGATCCAGGATAATAAAGAAATCTAGGTATCCCTGACCTCATCAACCTGTATGGAATACTATTCTGCTTAGATAACACTAAACTCAAAGGAATCTCACTCTGGCCTATCAACCATGACCATCACTATTTATGAGGTTCAGACTCCTGCAATTATAGTATCTCCTCTCAAATTGATCTTATCTGCAGTGGTAGAAAGTACATAACATAACCCAAGCCCTGTACAAATTTTAGGTACTTTTATGGTATAAAAATACTTTTTGTATTTCAATTTTTAAATTACTTACTACTCTTAAGAGAAAAATATAGTTTTTACTCCGCTACTTAAGTGGTTGACATACATTAATTACTTAAGTACTATTTTGTTCTTTGGATATTTGAAAATAGTAGATCTACTAGATCTAGGTCAACTTGTAGAACTGCTATTTTCTAAGTAATTTTTACTTTGGACTACTTTTGTATTGTGATATTTTACTCGAGTAATGTATCTGAGTACTTCTTCCACCACTGCTTATCTGATGGTCCTATCTATACAGCTGCTGTTATTCCTTTGGACCGTTTAGACTTAGAGATATATATCTTGAACTAGAAATACTGTTCCTTCGAAACAGTGTGGGCTCGATTCCAACCCAAAACAATAATAGTAAAAGTGTCAAGTTCCCAGGCAATGCTCTCTTTCATTTTACTGACGTAAAATGGTAATGCAAATACAATGTAGACAAGCAGTGTTATTACATGAACTTAAAGGACCAGGTCACCTTTGGGACAACCAGATCTTATTTTATTGTTGTGTGGGGACACGATCAACACAATGTTGAGTTATTTTTTGTGTTCAATCTGTGTTTTTAGATATTTTAGTATTTCAGTATGCTACAACTGGTCATATGATGCATTTTGCATCATATGATGCATGAGATGATGCAATATCATGCTACAAAGCATCATATGACCAGTTGTAGCATGCTGAAATAATAAAATATCTAAAAACACAGATTGAACACAAGAAATTACAGGATTGTGTTGATCGTGTCCCACACAACAATAAAATAAGATCTGGTTGTCCCAGAGGTGACCTGGTCCTTTAAAGGTATGGACAATTAAATCAAAATAAAATTAAAATATAATGTGGACGGGTAACCAACAACAAAAGTTCGAGACCAGTAGCATGTTGGGAACTGAAGTTATGGCTGTTTAAAGCCTGGGAAGAAAGATGGGGAACCTGTGTGTGTGTGTGTGTGTGTGTGTGTGTGTGTGTGTGTGTGTGTGTGTGTGTGTGTGTGTGTGTGTGTGTGTGTGTGTGTGTGTGTGTGTGTGTGTGTGTGTGTGTGTGTGTGTGTGTGTGTGTGTGTGTGTCTGTCCTAGGGGTCCCTGAACTACACTTTGCAAACCAGCAAACCACATCAAAGTAATAGTACGCAGATGGTCCTAATATTGACAAGCTTTTTAAAAACAGCAGATCTACAAGATCACAACATGTCGCAATGTCACATTGTAGATCAGCTTCTACGTGATTCATCTACCGTATGTTTTGTATTAATAATAAAATCTGCAAAGTAACAAGTAACTAAAGCTGCCAAATGCAATTGCAGTGGAGTATAAGTAACAAAAGTGTAAAGTAAAAGTTGGTATACAGTACGGGACATGCTGATCCAAATGCATATGGGATATACTAGGATTCAAATGCAGACAGGCTGAAATTCATGGCTTTTAAAGTGTTTGGGGTGTGGTTTTGCCAGGTGGGTCCACTTCGGTTGATCGTCTGATTTGGAAATGCATTGGTTGTGATATCTCCCTGACAACCAACAACAACCACACAGAGTGCCCCTGCGGGTTCTAGGTTATATACTGTAAAGCCCATCGCCCGGGAACCTTATTCTTTTTAAGTTAAATTTCTAAAACACTACAAAACATGTGTCAAAGACAAATACAAGCAAACGTCTCCACAGTAACACAGTAACAGTTGTTTGTGTGTCAGTGTGTGTGTATGCGTGTGTGTGTGCGTGTGTGCGTGCGTGCGTGCGTGCGTGTTAATAATTATTATTATTATTAATAATAAAATCTGCTAAATAAAAAGTAACTGAAGCTGTCAAATGCTGTATTTATAGTAGAGTATAAGTAACAAAAATGGAAATTAGAGTAAAAGTACCTAAAAATTGTACTGTAGGTACAAGTACTTGTTTGTATATACTTGAGTAAATGTACTTGGTTACTTTGCAGCACCACTAGCCTTACATTAAGACGTATCTGCCGAGACTTTCGCATTGTCACTGCAGGGCCGACTTATGTAAGGCTACATCACCACAGAACAGCCAATGACAGCCAAGCCTTTAATCACAGCTGTGTCAATCAGTAGAGTGGAGAGGGACATTTATTTATAGTTTTAACTATAACTATAGTTTTATACATCACACAGCTTAGACATTTGGATCAAATCAGACAGCAGACCTGTGTGAACGCATTGATATAAATAGCATATCTGAAGTGTGAATATTGCAGCCACAGCGACTTAATATAAACATGGGTCCCTTTCCTCTGTCTCACTCTCTCCCCACTCACTAAACCCATTGGAAATGCATTGGGTGCTTAAAGTTAAACATTTTTATTTTTTTATAATTAAACTACAAAACATTTCAAAACCAAAAGTACAAGCACACGTGTCCTCAGTAAGCTGAACACATAAAAATTTGAATGGTGTTGAAAGGTGTAAGCGTTTAAGAGATGAAGCGCGCCAAAGTTTTGAGGAGATACTGACTGACTGACTGACTGACTATAAATAATGAAGATAACATACGTGTGCTCGCCTTCCAGGCGAGCCCACAATTAGAGGAATAATTAACATTCTAGGCCAGTGGTTCTCAAAGTGGATTCCAGGGACTCTGTGGGTTCCTTTATGGGGGTCTAAATTGACCCATACAGGTCTGTAACTCTGGCAGTGTACAAATGGAACCAAATGAACCCGGTCAGAGTTAAGGGGAGACATTGAAATTTGAACGTTTGAGAAACAGTGTTCTAGGCTACATTTGGACAGGGTGTTTCTATAGCGACAGCTTGTGTTTGATTCAGGGTCGAGTCCATCAGATGTATGGTATTTTTAAAAGGGGCCCACAGGGCGTCCGAGGTCAAGGAAAACATTGTTGTAGGTTTGCTACTCCCCATTTCCGCTTGAAACATAATGCCTCAACTTTGTTTGGAATTCTCACATGATGTAACCTCTCTCTCCCTCTCTCTCTCTCTCTCTCTCTCTCTCTCTCTCTCTCTCTCTCTCTCTCTCTCTCTCTCAGGATTTGGACGTGGTGGAACTGAGAGCCACACATTCAAGAATTAAATAAAAACATAGGTGAGCCCTGGCCCCTTTGTTCATTTGCTTACATTCTTCCATTTCATTCATTTCAACTGTCTGTTCATAATGCAAATAGATATGGGTG
This sequence comes from Nannobrachium achirus, assembly GCF_963921795.1. Lineage (NCBI taxonomy): Eukaryota > Metazoa > Chordata > Actinopteri > Myctophiformes > Myctophidae > Nannobrachium > Nannobrachium achirus. Next base: position 33,841,220 of record NC_137827.1, on the reverse strand, counting down.
CTGTACATTCATGTGTGTTGCACTCTGTTTTCAGGTTAACTGTCCACACAAAGAAATGGGGTACATGCCCGACCAATACAATCAAGAAGCCAACGTTCACACAACCCAGTAACTGCAACCAAATAACGTCCTCCTCCAGAAGTACATTTTGTTATTTTGTTTGATTTTTCAGAGTACATACTAGTCCGAAGACGTGATAAATAACAATGCTATGTGTTCCCCACTAGTGGTAGAATGATTGTCCATTCCAATCTTCCTGTATAGGCTGACATTCTAATTAAACTATTTTTTAAGTTTGCATCATTGTTGTTTTATTGTTGTTACTTTAATCCTACCTGTGACGCACAAAATGTTCTTTGGCAAGACAGTAAGGAAACAAACGCACGCACGCACGCACGCACGCACGCACGCACGCACGCACGCACGCACACACACACACACACACACACACACACACACACACACACACACACACACACACACACACACACAGGGGCTAGAAGAATTCCTTTAAGTGATGTTGCGCAAGTCAATTACATTGTTTGTGCCTACATACCTTGGCATGATGTGTTACTGAATCAAGGATTCTCGAATCCACGTAGGAGCACGGAATATGTGAACCTAGGTGGAACACACAATCCCCCTTTAATCCCCCCGTTAACATTAGCCTATAGTCAACGAGGCTACAGTACGTGTTTAAACCATTGTGAATAAACCACATACATTTGAATGAAAGTAACATTTGAAAATGTTCCAAATTTGCCTGGATTGCTCAACATGTCAAACACTTTGGTAGCCTCCTTTACGAATTCATGACATTAAATCCCCTTAAAATTGCAGACTATTATTTTGAAGCTGTTCTTCAATTCCCAACCACATATACGGTATATTGCATAACCATAACAACATACCTCCAAATTGGCCACTTCTCAGCAATTAGGGCAAACATTCTCCACCTCTATCTAATCTTAAATAATCCCATGGGTGTTGTAAAGGCTTCATAAAGGGTAATAACACATTAAACACATTGACCACGTGACCCTATTTGGGCAAATAATTGCAGATGTACAAGGGATGTGACTTGTGAGCTTGTATATGACCCATTTTCACTATTCGTTGAGTATAGGGCTTAAGTGGTTAATCATATTGTAATCCTTACACATACACACGCACGCACGCACGCACGCACGCACGCACGCGCACACACACACACACACACACACACACACACACTCACACACACATCTGTCACATTTAATGTATGTATACTGTGGCTATGAGTTATGTGACTTCTTTTGATTTTTACTTTTAATGTATGTACCTTAAACATGTCTGTTATCTGAACAGAGCACACTTTTTATGGGCATTTCAGTTAATTGTTTCTGGTTATCATAGTCTGTATAAAATAACAGAAACACTCAACAACAATACAAGCTGGTATATATAGACCAAAAACCTAACTTGACACAGGTGAAGTAAAACACTATCAACACAGGGATAGACTTGGGCAAACAAGGGTTAACCATAGACAAGGCAGGCTACAAGGGCAAACAGGAAGTACAGGGACATTAATTACAAAATAAGATGCACAAGAAACACCTGGGGAATGAACAGGCTAACAAAACTCAGACCTAGACACAGAACATACAAAACACAGAGCTACAGAACTAAACAAGTAAACCTAAATCAGGCAAACAAAACTACAACCCTAAAAAACCAAACAGGGAAATAAATGTCCAAGTTGACGAACATAGACAAAGTCCAAAGGTTGAGGAGAGGGCCGTGACGGAATATAGGGTTAAGTGGTTAATTGGAATTTCAGGGACACAGACAACTGCTCATAAAAGCACCTACAACAATATATGCAGAAATAATGTTGAAAACCGAAACAATGTCACTTTAACCAGAAAATGTTGACCTTTTCCTCAGCATTAATGGATATAATGGATATAGACACAAGCTCGCACATAAACACACACACACCCACCCACACACAAATAATTCCGCACAGAAATGGATCTACAGTAGTACAATAGGTTACAGCTCAAGTGCTATAACAGTTTCTGAAACACGACAGTGGAACGGTGGAGTGTGCAGCGTGGGAGACGGTATTGGGAAACGGGAGTGAAAAAGTGCCAGGTCAGAGATAGATCAGATCTCCAGATCCTTCCTGCCGGACCGGGCAGGCTCTGTGACTTCCGTTCCCACTGGACCACATGGTCCTGCAGAGCCTCATCGTAAGATGTACATAGACCCATGCGCACGCACACACACACGCACATGCATGAGCACACCCAGAGCATATGACACCCCTCCTACACACATTACCGTCCTACTTTATAACTGTACAGTACATTTTGGCCATTTGAAAATAGCCAATCTACAAGCTCAAAATGCGTCGCAACGTATGTAGATCTGTTATTTACACCTTTGAAAACCTGACATCACGCTCATCACGCTCAGGATTCACTGTGATGTCATACTAACAGAATCCCTTTTATGCCCATATATGGAGTTCCCTGATGTCATCAATATTAAGCCCATATCTAACAGGACTTCATATGGGAATGCCCATATATGGAGGCCACATCAGCCACATACCACACTAACAGAATCCATATATGTGTGGCTGGTTCTACAGAAGGGGATCTCCATATATGGGCATAAAAGTCTATGATGTCAGATGTCATAGACATCATAGGACTTTCACATAACGAAAAACTGAGTAAGCATGTTTCGGCTCTCACAGCATATCTCCATATACAGTACATGGATCTCCATATATGGGTACCAGGGGTTTCCATATATGGGTAACTGGTCCGATATACCTCACCGGCCAGATGGCCAAGAATTGGCGAGTAGCACACACACACACACCTGCACACGCACACAGCCTCATACGCATGCGGCGGACCATCGGCAGCAGCCTTCCTCTACGCCTCTGCCGTCGCAGGGCCACGGTTCCCATGGCAACAGACACAAACAGGACCCAACAGACACCCGGTGTTGCTCGCACTCGGGACCCAGCCCTTCTCTCTCTCTCTCCCTCGCCCGCTTCTCTCCAACAAAGAGCTCCACTGTCACACAGAATGTGCACCAAACAGACCCTGACACCAAGGCACATGTCCAGCTGACTGGTCTGAGCAGCAGTGCATCGCTCCTACCATCTCTTCACTCTGCAACTCCACATGCTACTTAATGCAGGGGTCTTCAACAGGGGGTCCAGAGTTACTACAGATTCCTCCAAATCTTTGGAAAAAAAAAATTTTCTCTTTTTTTATATTAACCACTTGAACCTTAGTGTCCATATTCTGAGAGGGTTAGCCAAAAATAGCAGATCTACAAGCTTATAGATCGGCTATTTTCGGCAAAGAGCTTTGGTGTAGAGGGGAGAAAGAGCAGACTAAGTACAGAGTGAAAGGTCAAGTTTATTAAGTATTGACGGTTCAAGTGGTTAAATATCTGAAAACACAAATTAACATATGAATCCAAAATACACTGACGATTGTGCTGTCAAACAATGAAACTACCGGTATATGGAATCTATGATAAGGTTGTGGGGGTCCCTGCTTCATCTCTCTCTCAACAAAGGGGTCCTTGGCCTGAAAATGTTGAAGACCCCTGAGTTAATGTGTCTGATCATGGAGCTCCTCTTGTCAAATTCTTTCAAATAGATACAATAGCGTAGATTGTACATTGTACGCTGAACGCCATTTGAGAAGATTTTGAGACAGGGACCCCATAAGACTGTTGTCCAAACCTTTTTCAAAGGGGGTCACATTAGAAAATATTAGAACATCCAAGGGCCGACTAATCATAATGTATCGTCAACCATAATAGAGTCACATGCCTATTCATTACATCTAAATGATTTTATTTAACTACGTCATCAATATTTAATATCGATGATCTTTTGTCAGGTGTGTCAGCCTTATTTCACATTACCAAATGTAACCAGACGTGTAAGGTAAAGAAATATAATAAAATAGCCTTTCTTTGACCCCTTCAGAATGAGAGAACATGAAACAAGGAATCCTGTATTAGACTCTGGGAGAATAAGCCGCACTTTAGACACCCCTGCCATAAGAGAAGATCTTTCATTTCCTCCAAAAATAGCTGTAAAATAATTTAGAGAAACACTGGTCAAAAGTGCCATCATTTGTTTTGATTTTGTGTTATAAATAATCCTCAACCTTCATAACAGCCCCCCCCCCCCTTCCAAGCACTGATCAACACCATCTGAGCAGCAATCAGCCAGAAGCTGAAACTGGACGTTTTAGAATGGGACTTTCCATTCCTTAATGGTAATGTGCATACAGTATGTACAGTATGTCTGCCTAGATAGATCATTTAAAGTAAACAAGCAAATGGACTTGAAGCTGTGGTTTGGAGTGTTAAACTGTACTGGATTGTATTCTGCGCCAACTGGTCAACTGTCAAACTGTAGAAAAGAACGTGGTTCCAATTTGAGGGACTTGGAAGGGAACTTCAGACAGCTGGAGCTAGCTGTAGAGAGTTTTTACATAGTAGCCTACATTTCTTTGTTTTTAGATATTCAGTCTGACTAGCCCTTCCCCCGTTCAAAGATATGAGCTCCAAAATGATGTGCAGTGTGTGGGTTATGGGATGTGCACTGTGCATACAGTATATGAGGGATGGAAAGTAACTTTAACTGGTGCTTGCATGATAATATGTAGGAGCATCAATGTAAGAAATACCCGTTTCATTTAATGGCTACCCCCCCAGTTTTTAACCCGTTCAATGAACAACAAAATGTCCAGACATTTCTGCTGTTGGGTAGTGTTCCCATGTAATGTCTCCTCCTGGCCAAAGGCATGGCATGGGGAGACTACAGTATGTTTTGCTCCCTGTCTGTCTGTCTGTCTGTCTGTCTGTCTGTCTGTCTGTCCGTCCGTGCGTGCCTCCGTCCGTCTGTTATACCAGCTAATCTCCGGGGCCGCTGGCCCGGTCACTGCCAAACTGTGCACACACACTCCCTGGATGCCAATTCAGAACCTCTGCCCAACATTTTCTAGCGCCACCATGAGGCAGATTTTTGCAAAACACATTTGTGGACAGTACTCCTACAGATTTCGTCCAAAAATCATGATAGACACTATCTCTACAGTCATGTGATCATCATGAATCTGTCCAATTTACCATATTCCATCCTGATTGGCAAAGATTGGTTTCCAAGGTTTGCAGGATTGCCCTGTTTTGAACAAAATGCCTCACATCATGAACTGGTTGGAATAACGTGTTCCTTCCACGCGCTACGTCCAACTGGGGAAACTCCCCCCTGTCAGGTGAAATGAAGCGACTTGGACTCATGCATGCATGAAGGAAGCATGAGGTCAGTCCGTTGTCTCCCATGGTTGGCAGAGGGAGTGTAGAGCCCAGGATTACATTAGACAATAATTGACACCGGGTTAAAAATGGGTTACAAAATCATGGGATAAAAAAATAAATTTAAAAAAGAAAGACTAATTTGTCCAATATATTATTATATTTTATATATATTCATATTCCATCCCGATATTGGAAAATAGCACCACCAGGAGGCCACAATAACCTATACCTGACCAGGCAGAGACTTGTGCTGGTAAGAGCACTGCTTCCTAGTTCAAAGATGAATCACATCATGTATTTTTTATTTGAAAATATTATCACAATCTCTAATAGCGGATAGCAATATCAAAACAGTCACACAAAATGCAGTGTAATGTAGTGCATGTATAGTAATAATGCAACATCATGCACATATTTAATTGCAGTTACCATTTGAACTGTGTCCGTATTCTGGGCATGACATAAGGTGAACATTTGGCAAACATAGGCAATCATTATGCAAAAATAGAAGATCTACAAGCACACAACGCGTCAGTCACAACATGAAGCGATGATGTGTGAGCTTCTAGATCGGATATTGTCTGCTAATAGAGTTGGTGTAGAGGGAGGAAATAATTTGGGGGTTAAGTGTAGATCTCTGGGGGATGCCGGTCAACAAATTACATTAGGGTTTAAGTGGTTAATTATGTGATAATAAGGCACATAGACATTCCTGAAGTGATAGTTCTGCATAAGTAGTTCTGCATAAGTATCCATTTTTTTCCTGTTCAGGATTAAGGTCGGAAAGTCTGATTGATTTACCAACCAGGTTTTGCTGCATCAGCATGAATCAGTTCACCCTCTGCCATGAAGCTGTAAAAATGAGCCCCATAAAACTATTAATGGTGGAAAATTAGGGTGCAGTGTCTTCCAGCTATTATAACTCATATAGAGAGCTGGAAGAGGATGGGGCTTCAATTTGGTGTGATTTACCTTGTCTGCAGTGTGATTTGCTTGCATCTTTATTGTTCTTTGAATTGCACCTCCTCTATTTGCATGGAAAATTATGCTCCTGTCTTGTTTAAGAGGAAATTGTTATGGAGTCAATGGCCGTCAGTCCCCAGTTATTTCTTTACTTTGTGCTATCATGCATGATCAATTCTGGGCCAAAGTAATAGGCTATTATAAGAGCTCTGTTTACCCTTTTGGTTGCATAGACTGTTCAGCTGTTGAGATAGGAATTTGTACCACTTCTACCATTACTTCCCTGAATAATACTACTTCCTGGATCAGCTAAATGCCTCACATGTAAATTAAGCGTTGTGTTATGGCAACAAATCACAAGGCCCAGGAACTATTAAACTAAATTAGTTGCTGTCCCCTTAAGAGATTATGAATAAGAAGATCATGATAGCCTAAAGAGTGTGATATATATTACCACAGCAAGCAGACATGCAGTCTGTCCTACCCTGCTTTTATGACAGGATATTTCTTAAGTTCCTGCAGTAAAATGGAAAATAACTGACTGTACACCATATGACCGCTGGAGACCTGGGAAACCTATTTAATATCCTGAGTATCATAGAGAACACTTTGAACTGATGCACAAAAAACATCAAGTTAGAATTTATCATAAAAGAAAGCAGGCTTGCAAATTCCAACGTGGTGTAGCCATTCATCATTGAATGAATGGTTGATAGACTGTAGCTACAATATATTCATTGGCGGTAGATGTACTGTGCATTCATATACAGTATTATTAACTGTTGGGAGACTGTAGATGTATATGGTCTTTACTCGTCGCCTCCTAACCCTCCAAACCTCTTTGCTGAAAATAGAGGAGAGGTGCTTTTACTGTGTGTAGGAAGCCATAGGCCTCCTTCAGACAGTAGAAGCACCTGCCCTGTCCTTGGGGGATGAGGGGGGGAGGGCGTCGTGGGGCATGTATTTCCAATTAACTTGCATCATTAGTACAGCAGGTAGCCCAACCGGCACCGGTCTAGTTTTGATAGGGAGGTAGGGAGGTACTAGGAAAAGCTGTTGACACCGTGTAGTGATGTCAGACATTCGCAAAAAAAGAAAAAAAAGAAAAAAGAAATGTGTCACTAGGTAATGTACAGTACATTGTGTACAGCAGTCAGCTTAGTGACATCAAGGTAAAAAAAAACAATAACAACCTCCATCTGTTCCTGCATAAGTGTATATTAAATCTTATTGCTGTTTTGTTCTGGATATGCTGACCACCCAAGTTTCTCAAGTTAAAGAGAATGATATGACACCAAAGTATATTTGACAGATTTATTCCTCCAACAATGCCATGGTTTCTACAATAGAAACAAATAGTATACATTAATGACTGGCATTCATACATACAGTATATACAATTATAATGCAAGGTATATATAGCAACGTACCGGTATAACAATACAGCAGCGTATAACAATACATCCAAGTCATTACAGAACAATGCTTACAAGAGTCATGGACGCATGGCTGTTGGCTGGAGAAGTGGAAGTGGGTGCTGTGAACCCAGGGACTGCTATGCAGTGTGCATGGAGTGAGAGCTGTGTTTATATAGGGGCACACCCGGACTGTCATTGGATAATGTAATGAGTCAACAAGGGGGAGGGAACTGTCCATCAGAGGTTGCCACCAGACAGCACAGAGGAAATTCTTAACAGCGTACATGTACTGTATCTAGTTTATCACCCTTTCATCACCGTTTGTCCACGCCGGGGTCAAATGAAGCACGGTGCAGCATGAAATCCAGAATCGTGTCTTATGTGAAATTTGGTCTTGAGAAATGGCAACACTGGGACTGACTGCAACCCCTATGAAATATTCCCCAGTGACCCTACTGGAAGTGAATCTCACTGAACGTTTCAATTCAGATGCTCAAGCATGTGGGGGAGGTGTGTGTGTGTGTGTGTGTGTGTGTGTGTGTGTGTGTGTGTGTGTGTGTGTGTGTGTGTGTGTGTGTGTGTGTGTGTGTGTGTGTGTGTGTGAGAGAGAGAGAGAGAGAGAGAGAGAGCACACACGTGCGTGGCTGTGCGCATGCATGCGTGTTACTGTTTAGAATCTGGTCCTTATTATTTCTGTACTTGTCTATGCATGCTTTGTTCAGCAACTCCTCCACATTCATCTCGTCTGTGCATCCCTCTCCATCTCTCTCTCATTCTCCATCCACCCTTCATGTTCCACTCTGCTCCGGCCTTCCCAACTGTTCCACCCTCCCATCAATCCTGTCCCTACAGTTCCTCCTTCTACCATCTTTCTATCCTCTTCTTTATTACCTCCCACTTAATCTCTCAAGAACAGACTAAGGAAAAGGAACTTTTCTTTGACGATGCTAGCCAGATTGCCTCCCACTCAATCTTTCTCTCCCACCGTACATCCTTTGTCTCCCCCTTTGTTCTGTCTATCTGTCCTCCCTCTCTCCATCCATCCCTGTTTTTCTCTCTCGTTCCATCCTGTCTTCCATGCGAGTATAGTTTTCAACCTTTTTCATATCAAGGTCCATTATTTATTCGGCATGTGAGCCACGGACCACCATTTGATGAGATTTAGCCTCCAAAACCTACGAATATTTTTGAACAACATTGATCAAAATAACAACTCTTCTACATTCTCAAATTGTGTTGGCTTCTTTTAAATGAAGTCATGAAGATTAACATAATTTAACTCTTGAGAGTGTAACATGAAACCAAATGGACCCATAATGTTTCATTTTACACTCTTAAAAGTTAAAGATCTATAATGGTCTATTTGGTTACCAACTCTCTATCATTTAGCTGGGGACCACCTGGAACCCCCTCAAGGACCACTGGTGGTCCCCAGACCACTGGTTGAAAACCACTGTTCTATACAGACAGGATCTGGATGATTCCAGAGGGGCATCTGTTTTCAGTGTTCAGTCCGTCTCAGCAGATGTGTAATTGCTAATAAGGGTGGAGTAAAGTGGAGAGAAGAGGCTTTGCCCCTTGTAAGCTGCTGCCATAAGCATCTGTATGGCAGCCAGACAGCTTCCTTAAAAACCACAGAGAGGGGATCCATCAGTGGCTCCAGACCCCAGGAGGACGCCTCTGCACTGGCTTGGATAATGAGGCAGAGCTTTGCCCAACGGCGGGCCTCATTTATTTTTTCCTCACAATTTTTTACCTGCTTTTCCACTTTGTCTCAGAATTGAGTCATTCTATCAATTCCAAAGACCGCTTTGTACTGAGTGGCCATCAGCTGGTTGAAGATGTAATGAATTTCCCCGCTGCAGTATTAGGTTCTGTAGTTCCTTATAGCTGCTATCCCCTACTACTCGTTGGTCTTGGGTGTGTCTCCTCTGATACATGTGACACCCCACTGAACAGGTTCCTTGACCAACCTTTTTATGCAAACATTTGTAACTCAAATTTTGCTTCTGGGTGGTCCCTGGAACTAAATATTTTGAGATGGGGTTCCGTTAGAAACATAGGTTTTAAAAAAAGATATTCAAAGATTTTCATGACTTTTCAATAATAGCAGATCAACAAGCTCGCAGCGCTGTGAGCTTGTATATCTGCTATTTTTCAATAGTTAAAGCACAGGGGCCCCGCAGTGAATCCTTGTACCCAGGGCCCAGAATTTGGTGCGACACCCCTGCACCTGGCTTCACAGTTCATACCCTCCAACACGGGCGATGGTGTCTGTTGGGACGCCCGGCCAAGCCAGATGAACAGTGAATGATTCAAAGCCGTGGTCTCTGCAGTGGTGCATGGGCAGGAACCTTACTTCAGTCTGTGCCCCACAAACTGGGCTCTCATTTCTAAAAATAAAAAAGTAGAAAAGCTATACATTTCTTTTTGGGTAGGAAAGGTTAAATAGCCCCTTGGGTTATTTAATCACGAGTTCACAACCCATGAAAATGTTGTTTGGGAAACACTGAGGTAGAGCATCTTGATGCGTCATGCATCATGATGCTGTTATGCAGAGCAGTTTAAAACGAGTGAGCAGATAAGCCTCGTGCTCGAGGACACCTGGCTGGCTCACGCATGTGAACATTCAGGTGCGGGTGGTCTCATTAACCGCGAGACCTCTGGAAACCCCCTATCGCACAGAATAAATTAACATTCCAATGTTAACTTCACGCATTTAAAACACAATTACACTAAAACTGCTATTGATGTGCGTCATAGATTTTGGAATTTAAAGTCAGTGTAGTATGGAAAGTGGCTAATTCTGGACTGCAGGATTAGGGGCCAAAGCTCACACAAACTCTGTTTGGCAGACCTTCAGGCCTATATGAGGACTCCAGCCAACAGTCAGATAAGTCTTCTTTATCTAAATTAGAGAGGGCAGTCCCTGTCATATAGGCTACAGACAGATTAGTAAGAAAGCTGAAAGAAATTAAGACAGTAAGGGAGGCACAGGGGGAAGGCTCTAGGGATGGGGGGGGGGGGGGGGGGGGGGGTAGTACAATTGGTTCCAGAGAGACAGAGGTCTGAACCACCACTTATGGATTCCATTTGAGAGAGACAAAGAGCAAATGGGTTCAATGCTGAGCCTGGCTTTGCCTTAACATATTGGTGCAAGATAAGAGTGCGTGCAACTGCAAGTGCGTGTGTGAGAGCAACAGAGGGTATGAAAGAGAGTCGGTGAGGCAGTGAAAGAGGAGCGAAAGAGAATTAGAGAGAAGGATGGAAAAAGAGCGGGAATGTGAAAGGATGAAAGACCCAGAGAGTGGGTAGAGTTTGTAGGAACTCGCTGTCCCACATAAGTGGCTGCATCATTTCCCTGTCTCCAACTCATGCACACACGGACGCACACACGCATGCATGCACGCACAGACGCACGCAACCACACACACACACACACACACACACACACACACACACACACACACACACAGACACACACACACAGACACACACACACACACACACACACACACACACACACACACACACACACACACACACACACACACACCGCACCTGGCCACATGGCTGTCTCTCCAGTCACATGCAGTCCTTGCCTAGAGAGATATGGAGATGGGCTGATTACAAGGGTGGAAATGAAAAATAACCTGTGGTTTGTGCATCTCGCTGATGAATGGAATGGAATCAAAGATGAGTTTGGCAGAGACTACAAGAAGAGTTTATTTCCTTCTGACAATTTTTATCATACTGTTTTGAGATCTGCAAGCCATATTTAAAACTGTTGCAGTAAGTTGCACATAGGCCAAGAATCCAAGATTATGACACACGCGAGACAGGCGTGCTTGATCCGAGTCCTGTCTCTCCTGCAATTGAGAATGGCCCATTAAAATAATTTGAAGTCACACTGATCTGTGATTTTCTCCAGCTGTGAGATGAACCGATGAACTCTTACTGTGTTCAGAAACCTCTTTGGTGTTAACTTATCTATTTGTAACTCAGAGAGTGAGCAGATGGAACCAAATAGACCCTTACATGTGTTCACCCTCTGAGTTAATTGAATGGGCCTACTCAGGTTTTTAGAGTGCACGGTTTGGAGCAGGCTTGTGAGACTCAGAGTGTGTTTGAGGACACATCTGAGCCGCATATTGTTCTTGTTTGCCTTAAGCTTTGTTGCTATTGGCAGCCTCTCCTCTCCATCATTCAATCCCCCACTGTCAGATCCCACATCCTAAACAGGTGACACTTTCGATTATGATCAAGCTACACAAGAAGACGGCACATAGCTTTGGGAGCTGCTGTCATCGTTTTCCTGCCTCCAGGATAATAAAAGATGAAAACAATAATAAAAGATGAAACCCCCCCCCTGCAGTATTCTCACAAACTTGTGTAAGAAGAACATTTGAAAAGTGCTTCACAAATAAATCTGATTATTATTAGTGCTTTACAAATAAATCTGATCATTATTATGATCACACACACACACACACACACACACACACACACACACACACACACACACACACACACACACACACACACACACACACACACACACACTTCCAAATACAATCCAAATTGACTATGCATGCCCAAT
>NC_137827.1:33643890-33823890 GCF_963921795.1 Nannobrachium achirus | reverse complement strand
CTATTTTTATAATAGTTAAAGCATAAAAGAATGGTTAAAGTGGTTAAAATCTAAATCGACAGACTCATTCCCGGCCTTGATGGGTTAAAGGTCAGTGTGGGCTTGCTAAGTCATTTAGTGGTTGGCTGGCTCTGGGTACCATGGAGGGAAACTAAGTGTTGGAGGCTGGAGTTTGAAGTGTGAATGCAATTAACTTCCTGGAAGGGTGGAAGGGACAGGGGGCCTTGAGGAATGGAATGAATCTACTCTGACCAGATAACTACCTACATGAGAGACGAGTAAAGGCCTGTCCATACTTTGACCGAAACCACCCTTTTCGGTCAAAAGGTCCGGTTCGACTACAAAATGACGTCACTCGCGACTTCTGAGAAGCATTAGACCGAATGAGAGTTCGGAAATGTGCACGTTGGAAAGTCCAACTCACCGAACATTTCGGAGATACTATGGACAGGCCTTTAGTCTCACTGTTGCATATTATATTATATAAGTTGGTTTGGAATCTTTTCTCGTTTGGAATCCGGTGGCTCAGCCAGTTGGTGCACAGACCGTACGCTCCTAGTGAGAGCGAGGACCTAGGTTTGAATCCAACCCCCTACAACACTGACCTATCTGAAATAAATCATAAAATGCGCAAAATAAATAAATAAGAATTGTGTGAACACACCACGAGCAGTACATCAAGATAAGGAGGCGTGTTCAGATCATGTACAGTCGCTGGGCAGAGTTGCATTGGCAGGGGGCACGGCGTGCCATATCTGCTCTGTGATTCAGTTGCTAGGAGACGGCTGGCAATAACAGGCCTGGCGTTGCTATGGGAGAGCTAGCTAGTTAATCAGAGCAAGTCAGGCAGGTATTATTGTGTCCTGCTCAAACACACACACAAGCACAACCAAGAGACACTTGGCGCTATTCACGGACACCTTGTCCAAGCGGTGGAACAGTGTCACTAGGTGTCACTAGTAGCACCGGCTGCCTGCTAGGGCTGGGGGATATGACCTCGAGTCAATATCACAATCGTTTTCAACTTTTGTGACACAGGGGTAGGAGTGAAGTCAGGATTTTGATCATATCGATTCATTGACATATTAAAAAAATGATTTGATTATTAACTTTTTTGGTGCCATGATTTTTTCTCTTCAATGTCCCACGATGCCATGGTCTCCATAGACTTCCATGTAATTTATAGTGCACGAATCGTGCACGCCCATGCCTAGATGATGCACCACGTGTGTGCCCACTGTTCACAGCTTTCAAACAAAAAAATCCGCTTGGAAATCCGTTCAGGCATTCATGATTTATCAGCCATTATGTTTTCTTCAGATGTAAACAAACATGGCTGCCATGTTTGAAAGAATGGGTTGGTATGGGGGTTAAACGTGCAATTTCGCGATCGCGATCATGCCTAACACATTTCTGGAGGTCCAAAAAACATTTTTGAAAAAAAAAGAATTGAAAAAAAAAAAAAAAAAAAAAAAACCTTCAAAAACGGCCCAAACTCGGGAAACTCGGGGTTGGCACAGCGTTGGTACCAATACAAACTCGGGAAACTCGGGGTTGGCACCATATGTGTTAAATTAGCCTACATGACCTAAAATAAGTCGGTGATTTTTTTCTAAAATATTGATTTCAATATATCGTCTCTGTCGGGTAGAAACCTCACATGTCCAAAACTGTTACTTTCCAGAATTCAAATTCAGAAATATCAAAAGTATCAGACCGACAAGCTGCGTTTTGAGCTGCGTTTCGAGCTTGCAGATCTGCTACTTTTGATGCTTTTGTGTGACGTTGTAGTATGATCAAGTAGGGGGTTAATTAATGATAAAACACAAAAGGTAACAAATATGGAGATAAGAGGTTTAAGCCCAACAGCAACGATATTTTCAGATAATCGCCCAGCCCTACTTGGTGCTATTTAGTGACACTGTGTCCAAAGGGAGGAAGAGTGTCACTAGTACCTGCTGCTCACCCCTTCTGTCTCTAATTATGAGCTTATAAGCTTTTACTAAGGGAATATTATACCAAACTAGGGCTGCATCTATGGATTATTTTCTTATTACTTTTTGAATTATTTTGAAAACTTTCGGCTCTAATGACATGCCCAAAATAGGGATTGGTTATTAATTGATTAATATTGACCTATTATACCAAACACCTGCCAAACACTCATAGATATCAGCCATGGTTGGTAACTTGTCAACTCTACAAGTCACTATGACAACAAGATATTATCCTGAGGTTGCTTTCTATTGTACTAACGTACTGTACTCAATCATAAATTGTGAATAAAGGAGGAAAAAGCCACTCGAGAGTTTTAGAATCCCACAACTGGTATGGTCAGTGGATTAAAAGTGAATTTCCTACATCGCATGCAATCCCAGCAATTAGCCACACTTAGCGTGTCCTATTGCATTAGGAAGGTTAGTTTTGCATAAGTAAACAGAGTCCCCTAAGCAACAGGACCACAGTGAGATGTTATGTTTATTCAGATCCCCATTAGCCAGGACCCAGCTGACACACAAAGCCTTTTTTGAGCAGCGGAGAACTTTGGAAATCATGTCCAGAGCTCTACACATGCACCGTCAGCGAGACGCTACTGCTCAATGTTTGCTGCTTGTGGTTGGTGTCACTCCAACTCTTTGCATAGGAAAGTGACATGGATGAGCGGCGCTACTCTCCAAAAGTTGAAATATTTTCTACTTTAGGAACCCAGGGCGCTTCGCTAAAAGAATCAGACGCTGAGAGTGTTGAAACACATCTAGCTGTTCTATGGTCTTTACCATAGAACAGGGGTCTTCAACGTTTTCAGGACGTTTTTAACCCCTTAGTTGAGAGAGAGATGAAGCAGGGACCCCCCACAACCTTTTCATAGATTTCATATAGTATAATTGTTTGACAGCACAATCCTCAGTGTATTTTGGATTCATGTCAATTTTAGTTTTCAGATATTTAACCACTTGAACTGTCAATATAAAGAAGTTGACCTTTCACTATGTACTTAGTCTGCTCTTTTTCCCCTTTACACCAAACCTCTTTGCCAAAAATAGCCGATTTACAAGCTCACAACGCTCACAACTGTAGTGTTCATGTGGTTAATATAAAAAAGAAGAACAAAAGTTTCTATCATCACTCAAAGATTTGGAGGACCCCCTGTAGTAACTCTGAGGACCCCCCCCTTTGAAGACCCCTGCCATATAAATGCAAAAAGTGCTGGCAGCTCAAAAAACGTGTTCTGTGGACACAGCTCTTAAAACCGTTGCATATATAAGACAATAGCACACATGGCTGCTTGCCCACGTGTTATATAAGCTCCTCACGTCTTGAATGCTACACCACTCAAGTGAAAGGAACACTGTCTGTGCCACACTATGTTCACAATGTATGGCATGCAATTCCACCCTGCACAGTCAAATTCTCAGAGTTCATTTAGCTCTGGAGAGGGTACAAATGTAACCAAATGTAACGTACTGTAGGATAAATGGATTAATGGACTAAGACGTTTACTGTGCACTCACTCAGCGCAACTATCAAAATCTGCTGCTTAAAAAGCACTGTTGCAGGACTGCTGACTCAGTGCTCAAATGCACTGTTGCAGGACTGCTGACTCAGTGCTCAAATGCACTGTTGCATGCATGCTGCCTCAAATCTCAAATAGCCTACTCTGTTGCATGAATGCTGACTCAGTGCTCAAATGCATGCTTGCTTCCTCTGAGCATCCTGAGATTGAATGCTGAATGTATGCATAGTATATCTGTATATTTTCATATTATGTTACCAACTCTGGAACAATATCTTTGGACAAATGCTTCCAAGACAAATCCCTGTACAGCAATAGATAGAGAGGAAATTCAATATTACTGATTTATTTAACCTTCCCTAATGCACACATTGCACAATGAAAGCAAGTTATGCATTGCGATTTTCTGGTGCTGTGTCATAATAAACTAGCCCTACCCGTTCAAAGATATGAGCTCCTAAATGATGTGCAGTGTGTGGGTTATGGGATGTGCACTGTGCACACAGTATATGAGGGATGGAAAGTAAAGCTTGCATGATAATATGTAGGAGCATCAATGTAAGAAATACCTGTTTTGTTTAATGTCTATAGAGATACTGTGTACCGATACTGTGTACCCCCCCCCCCACACACACACACTCATGCCTCATGCTAGATGCAGAATAGATAGTAGATACACCATAAAAATGCTAATATACAGCATATGATTTGTGAAAGTGACAAACGGGCTTCACAGTTATGTCAGGTGTGTTCATATGCTAATGGTGATGCGATTTCAGATCAATTGCTCCAGCCACTGAGGAGAAACGCTGTTACAGACAGACACTCACTCACTCACTCACTCACTCACTCAGACATTCGCAAAATTATAGTATAGATGGTGGGATAACATTAAGATCCGACTATTTGGAGGCAATTAAACCACAAACTGACATTTACTGATCTCTTGAACATTGCAGCTATATTGTGTAAGGTTTTTTCATGTAAAAGAAAGTTGTCAAATGATAAACAGTCATATTTTGGATTTAATAAAGCTGTACTCATTTTGAAATGTTCGAGTACGTATCCAAAGACAACATCCAGTTTTGGATGCCTTTATAGTAGTCCATAGCTGTATTCTTTCCATACGTAATTTATTTGTTTAATTATCATTAATTTAAGGAGAGAGACTCATGTTTTGTGTAACTTAATTATATTAAGTAGAACTTGGTGTCTACACAGTGAAAACCATACTGTTATTTTAACTCTGTGTATTTTTCTGTCACTCCTGATTTAAAATAACAGAACAGAATTTTGCATATAGCGTGTGATTCAAACACTGACCTGCCACATTTCTTGCAGGGGAACTCTCCCTCTTGGTTGGCAGGGGCTTTAGTGGCCGCAGGTGGGCCGGGCTTGCGTGCTTTGGGTATGGAGCTGGGAGGTGGGGGTTGAGGAGGTTGAGGAGGTTGAGGAGGTTGGATGACCCGCGAAAGAGGCTGGTCCCTCCCTACGTCCTCTTGGCCTTTCCGAACCAGCAACGCTCCAGCCTGCACACATAAGAGTGAAACTTAGTTTAAATTGTATTGTGTATAACAGTGGTTCTCAACCTTTTCAGGCCGTGACCCCCAAAATAATCATATTTTAACTGGGGACCCCTAAAATAATCATATTTTAAGTGGGGACCCCCCCGCCCTACAGAAGCACTTGGAATTAGTATGACATTTGGTTTGACTCGATCTATTCCATTGTGAAAATAGTTGCGAGGCGTTGTGAGCATGTAGATCTGCTATTTTCACAATTTCAGCCTCTAATATTTGACAATTTGGAAAATTTTTGACCAGAGGTACTAAAAAGGTCTTTAAGTCCTTAAATTGTCGTTTTAGAAATGTGCAGATACCCTGTATACACTTCAACTTTATGTTGGTTTGTTTACTGTTGAGTGAGAAAACAACGTTAACATTTAGCTAAACATCTAATTTGGGGACCCCTCTGGGGGTCCCGACCCACAGGTTGAGAACCACTGGTGTATAACACATAAGGGTCAATCATATAAATGTAAAAAAAAATGTAGTTGCGCAACAATTGCATCCTGTAAAGGTTATGTTAGAATACATAATTGTTTTGATAATGCAAGTGCAAGTGCAAGAAGTTAGTGATATATAGATATATTAGATATATAAGTGATATACAAGTATATACATGCCGAGTCCAGCTAAAATTCCCAAACTAACACGAGCCATATTAAAACCTACTGCCAATACTGCTTATGGTTAGACTGACACTGGTTCAACAATCAAATCACAAGGTCAGCTGAAATGGGGCACAGCTGACGAGCCAAATCAACTAAGAAGCTGAGCACTTTTGTCAACACCTTATTATGGACGCTAATCGAGTTCAAGCGCAATCAGAAAAATGGGATAAAGGTTTCTTGACGAGTCATTGTTTGCTGACAGACATGTTGAGGTTACACAATACAGGAAGGCAGCCCAAAACACCACTACTAATAACGACCAGTAGAGGGCAGCAAACCTATGACCTCTCTTTACTGGGACATTCTTGTTGAGTCAGACTGGGTTCAGCATGGCAGAGAGGTCAGGCCTAAAGCAGGCTGGTTTTGACCAGACAAGGACATGGATGGATTTGTTGCAAAATGAAGCATCATTCATGTGCAGAACGAGGCATATACAATACCAGTATCAAGCATAGACAGGAACAGATTAAAACCATGGTACTTATCAAAACATATAAGGGGATCCCAAAAAGACTCCCCTTATTAGAGATAGAGGAATGAATATCCAGCATTGCGGTATGCTTAACAACTTCACACACACTTTTATATCATGTCCCTTGCAATAAGCATCCGGTTGAAAGAAACGTTTAAGTGTGTCTAATAGCCAATATTTTGACAACATTTATGGTGTGATACATTCATTTAATATTCTATCCAATCCATTTATCATATCACCATATCGTTACTGTCGGGCAGAAACCTTGTATCTCCCAAGTTTCAAATTTGTACGTTTTTCGCAAAGTAAAGCCCTGCTTCTTCATACAAGGCCGTCACACAAAAGTAGTGAAAACAGCAGATCTACAAGCACACAACAGTTGTGTGCTTGTAGATCGGCTGTTTTCACCAGTTTAGTTCATTTTCAAAATGATAAATACAAAACGAACGGTTTTGGATATACAAGGTTTCCACCCCGACAACAACGATATGTAGAAGCATTCATATATTCATTCCACATGCCCTCCCACTCACATTCTCCGTGGCCTGCAGGTTCTGTGTCACTCTGTTGGGACAGACTTCGGGCTTCCTGTCAGCTGATCCCTCCCACTTCCTGCTGTCCTCCTCCACCCGCCGACACTCTAACCTCTGAGAACCCTGTTGGGCCGAGGAAGCACAGTGGAATTAGCAGATTGGATAAAATAATATATACAAACATATTTTATTAATGATAATAATACACTTTATTTATATAGCACCCTTCATGCAGAGACTGCAACACAGAGTGCTTCACATAAAAACAAAGCAGGCAAAGAACAAAACACCAAAACACAGCACGAGTGCTTCACACATAATGACAATAATGCATAAGTAAAAGCAAGAAAATAGCAATAATAATAACAAACATTAAAAAGGCAACCTACAGATGAATCTCTGTGATTGACTTTGGCTAATATTGTATATCTGCTATTTTTGGGGGGAAAAAAACAATTTTGACCCGATTCTATAAGTGTCTTTTGAATCCTTCTAGTGTTTCTATGTCAGCAATCTGGCTAGCCATCGTCAAAGAAAAGGTCCTTTTCACTTAACTGGAGCTCAGTTAGTCTGTTCTTGAGAGACTACTATGTCAGTGGTGCTCAAACCTTTTCATGTGAAGGACCCCCAAAATGATATGTATTTGGCCACAGACCCCAATCTCAAAATATTTAGTTCCAGGGAATGTGATTGGCTGAGGAGGACTGACCTTGTGGTCCAGGTCCTCTTCGGTGGTCCTGGACTCTGGGACCTCCGCCTCGCCGTACTGCAGCGTGCCGCTGCGACCGATCTTCACGTGCTTCTTATAGGTGTAGTAAAACTCCACACACTGAGACACTGTCTTAGTGCTCACCTGTGAACAAACAATCGTTACTATTCAGTTCAAAAGAACATCTCTCATTCATTATACAGTGTATATAATTACACACACACAAAAAACACATTCAGTGGATTTTTGCTTGCACATTCACACAGATTAAGTAGCCTTTTCTTCTTTTACATCATGTACCCAAGGAAGGTTTACTGAACATGTTTTATAAGCAACATGACAGCGATGATATAATGTATACATTACACACATATACATTCACATCTGGGAGCTGTCCAGAACAAGGGCAGTCTTCTACTCATTGGCCACCAGAGCTAGCCAGTGTGCCTCACAAAGAAAACGTTTTTTTCTTTTTTTCTTAACATCAAAGTCCCTTCAAGGACATGAATAATGGCTAGAAGTCTTTAATCCATTGACTTGTTTAATAAACAGGATAAAGCCTTTAAACGGCAACCCGTTTTCACATTCTGCCTCTATTACAGAGCATGATGGCTTGTGAAAATACCCAACAGTCTCCCATGCTCTTCAAATCAGCAAACCCATTAGGTGGCCGTTTTAAGCAGTCTGCTACCCCAGTGTAAACTTGATAATGTGTTTATAATCTACAGGGTAGGGAACTTGCACTAATCACCAGCTAAATTCTAGTATGTGTGACTATTGTACCATAGAATTTAGCAGGAAGCAAACACTACTTCCTATTCCATTTTAGTTGGTCCCTCAGTCCATGTGTCCAACCTTTAGTTCCCAAACAAGACATCTTTGTAGGTTGGATAGAATACAGCCCAAGTCCATGGCAAGTTCTGGGATGAACTGGACATTGGTTGACAAAACATAACCTTCCTGTACTGCACCCATCTATCTTTCATCAGCCATTTGTCCTTGCAGAAACAAACACATAGGCTAAACAACATGTCAGCTGACAGACTTGGTGGCTTACTACTGCAGTCTATGGTCAATATTTTCCCCCCTCCTCGGGCCACACTCATACCAATTTCTGCACCATGAAGAAATCCTTCTTGTAGGTTGTGATGCCTTTGTTAAATTGGCGTCTCTCAGCTGGGGTCCAGCTGTCAGATCCTGAGGGACAGAGAGACACACACAGGAGAGAGAGAGAGAGAGAGAGAGAGTGTGACAGAGAGACAGATGGAGAGGAAGAGAGAGGAGAGAGTAGAGAGAAACTGCATTAGTTTGGCGTTAGAAAAACTTGACCGGTCCAAGTGTGTCAGCTCCTCCCAAGCATGTGCAGACCCCGATTACCCCCCACTCTCACATATACACACACACACACAGACGACGTGCACATGGCTGGATAAACAAAGGCTCTCCTGTTTTCTGCTTGGGATTAACCACATGCTGGAAACCCACCCACCCCTCCCTTTCTCGCTCTCTCTTTGTCTCCCTCGCTCTCTATTTCCTCCTATCCATCCCTCATCGTGGTGACCCTGACAATCCTCCAGTCACCGCCCCAATGTCCCCTCCATTCCTCATCGTCACACCAAAGCCTACTGTCCTCCCTGCCCACACAAGCTGTCTCCTACCACCCCTGGCACCCCAGCTGTACTCTCGCTGCTGCAGTTGCTTTTGTACAGATACAGGGTAACAGGAGGGGGTTGCAATGTAGGAGGGCAGCACAAGAACTAGATAAGGAACAGAACACACCCACCCACGATTAAATAATAACACCACACAAGATTAAGTAATAACACACACACACACACACACACACACACACACACACATGCAGAGACATGCGTGAAGTGACACAGGGATCAGCCTTGGGTTAAAGAGTATTTGCAAAGACATTTCTGTTTGTTTTAACATGTTTGCTGTACCAGGTGGGTGGGGTCTGCTGCTTAGAACATAAGCAGTGTCTTCAAGTTTAGACATTAGCAGGAAACTGTTTGGAAGTCAACTAACTCCATCTGCTCTTCTGTGACTGACAACCTCTCGGACGTTATTCGACGTGCCCATATGTAGTCAACACTTTTTACACACACCGTACACAAACATTATATTGTTGCTGTCGGAAAGAAGCCTTATGTCTCCACGTTTCATCTATTTATAATTGTTTTATAAATTAATGCAATATTTTGTACTTTGCTGTATGACAGTGTCGCATAGAAGTAGAAAAGATTGTTGATCTAAAAGCCCACAACGCACCACATCGCTATTATTATTATTATTATTATTTTTTTTTAAGACCTACCCAAAATAGGCTAGGCAAGTTGAACGTTTTTATTTTACAAATATTTAGCCAATGAAGTATTAAGAGCTTGTGACTATATAATAACTACATTGGATCCATCTGAACATTCATTTCAACTTTAAAAAGTTATGGTTTTAGAACATGTTTTTCATCCAATAACGATACAATACATATGCATACTGTACTTATACATACTCCCCTTACACATAATATTTCATTAGAAGTGATCAATCAATATAAGGTACAGTGGCTGGCTGCTTACATACCTGAGTAGTGGTATTCTGATAAATGATGAGGCTTTGGGAATATGGGGTTCTTCAGCATTAGGAGAGACAGGGCAGCCTGAGAAAGCAAACGCATGCATAATGTCAGTTTTCATCACAATGAAACTGTACAGAAACTGCACACAAACTACACTGCAATAACTCCATTATGTGCCTTATGAGTCTTTATGTAATGGGCAGTTGCAGCCAAGTCATCTGATTGGACTAACAGGCACTCCAGCCCGAGTTTATGAGCTTGTAAAGCACCAGTCTGCAATGCTGTCAAACGGATGCTGAGCAAAGCGACTGGTAACTATATGTAGGGCATGAGGTTTCATGCTAGTACTGTGAACACTCTGTACCAACATACATACATACAGCGCGTACGTACGTACGTACAATAAATACATACATACAATACATACAATACATACAATACATACAATACATACATATATTAGGGATGGGACGATACGCCATATTATCGTTTATCTGATAAAAAACACTCACGATAATCGTATCGTGGAGATTAAATGTATCCTGACATCGTCCTCCGTCATGCACTGGGATCAATTCACGTTTTATTTGCCGAGCTGCATATCCGCCGGTACCACTTAAACCCACTAAAGTTGGTAAAAGGTACTTTACACGTACTTGATACGTCTTGATACGTCTTTTTTTCACTCTCTACCAACTCTCTTTGCCAAAGAATAGCCGATTGCAAATGTACCGCCACAGGACAATGGATTTTGATGATCGCGATAATATCGTAAATCGCGATTTCTTTTGTCACAATAATCGTCCCATCCCTAACGTATATATTTAACTATATTTTATAATCACTGAAAAAGGGCACTGTTGCGATAAGGGACAACTTTAACATTCTTATAAAAGCTATTTTGTCTTGACAGTGTGTGGATGCAAGAAAGACAACAGTGAGGCTGTCGACTGCAGAAGAGTGGGAGCTTTGACAGACCCCACCCCCACCTCACACACACACACCCCCACACAGTTTCCTTAACAACTCTGGACCAGTTGCTGGTTGCTAAGGCCTGCAACCAACAACCACTACCACAAAAACACAGTGCTCTAATCAGGGGGCTTTTACAGTGGATCATCATGGCTTGTATACATTAGGATGAGGGGTCTTCAATGTTTTTCAACCCAATGACCCCATAGCTGAGAGAGAGATGAAGCAGGGACCCCACTATATAAGACTTATATTATAAGTATAATGCATGTATTGTGTTGCACATTCAACTTTTTTATAGATTTCCTAGACTTGTTGACCCCAGCTTTTCCCCCCTACTCTGTACATTTATATACTTGTGATGATACTGAATGTTTTTAATGCTACTTTATATGTTGATGAATTGAATACCAAGGACCCCGACAGCAATTACTTTTTTGGTGTGTTCCTTTTAGACTCATCAGTGTTGTGTTGGATTCATGTTGATGTTTATTTTCTGATGAAAAATGTATCTTGCTATTTTTGGCAAAACATTTGGCGGCCCCCCTGTAGTAACTCTGAGGGCCCTCTGGGGGTCCCGGAAACCTGTTGAAGACCCCTGAATTAGGGATTTCATAATAGAAGCACTGATCTAGGAAGTATCAGTGATGAGGTTATATGAAGCACATATGAATGAACTTGCTGAACTAAGGTATTATGTTTTGGTTTGACTCGCACCAGTCTGAGAGACTACTGCAAAGCCTATAAGTGAGGATGACGACAGGTGTAGGAGAGGAGATAACAAGCTGCTTACAGACAACCAGTACCCCAGCATTCTGCACGCTACTTAAACATTGCTTTTTATTACTAAAGTGCTACCATTTTAAGGCTTTGTGCAATTAAAGGAACTTGAAGTCTCTCTGCATCCAGCAGTCCTTAGAACACAACTTCTTTTTAATTCAGTTAAGGTATGCTACACCAGCGAGTACTCTTTATTGTTTATTATTGGCTCGAGAATACTGTGGTCAAGAATAAGACTTTGCAGAGCTCTGCCATTTACCTACTGATTAAACTTTACCCCTCATGGATCTAACATTACCCCATCTGACTGGCACATGGAATGTCAGTCTTATTGTTCATTTCTATCAGTGGAGAAATATTTGTGTTGATAAGGCATATTTTACTGGAACACGGCAGAGTGTGCTGTAATACCGACATACTGATTATACTGACATGCCTGTTTGACCACTTTAGTAGGTTGGAAAACACACGACTCAAGCGAATGCAAGAGTAGGCTATATAAAGTATAAAGTGTATATATATACGTGTGACATTTCTGAAAGCAATTTCTTGATGTATATTTATAATAGATGTTTTTGTCTGATTACTGACATTTAGCCCAGAGTACAGAACAGCATTGCACACACTGAACCTTTGGCTAACTCCTAGTCATAAATATTCATAGGAAACCCTGTAGACTAAGCAGAATTATATCACATAGACCTTGCACAGAGAAATGCTTGTTATTTTGTTTGTACGCATTCCTTGCTAATCCTATTAGTTTCCCTGATATATATTTTTTGAAGTTGATGTTTATTAACCAGATGGTAACCATGTGATGAACAAGAAAGAAAGAAAGAAAGAAAACACCTATTGAAGCAAGACCTGGCAAAGAAATGTCAGCATCAGTCACAAAGAAAGGTTTTGGATAGACAATAAACAAAGCCTAAGTGCCACAAAAACAAACCTAAATAGTTTGACATTGCTCGCATATCCACCCGCCCTCCTTACAGACTGAACTCTTGCCCCTTGCCAGCTTGGATGAAACGAGACCGAGTGAATACAAACCCTGCCCTTTACTCAGCAGTGTTCAGACAGAGAGGGAGCTTTCTTGTGTGTGCTGGGGACAGCGTTGAGAATATCGGATAACAAAACAAGTCAAACCGTCCGGGAAAACATGGCTACCAGTGCAAACCCAATAGTCCCCGTTGCACCACAGCTGCCCAGACTGTGCAGCTGGTGTGCACTTCTTAACCACTTAAACCATATATGTTGTTGTTAGGGGTCCCCCAGGGCTCTATACTAGGTCCGCTCCCTTTACCCCCTCTACTCAAAGTCTCGAAAATAGCAAGATCTAGTTGCAAGACTCAAGGCGGGAGCTTGTAAACCTGCCATTTTTGCAGAATGTTCACCTATTTACAGTGAATGACAAGCCCAGAATCTCAGTATGCCACAGAGTTTCACTGAAACTCTAGGTAAAACTCGTTTCCTTTGTATTAAAAGGCTCACAGATGAGGCCTGTATAAGGTGCATTGTGCTAATCTTCTTTTGATACAAAAGCTCCAAGTGAATTCTATCAATTGTGGATTCACTGAATTGAAACCTTTTGGGTTATCATGGGTTAGCTACATCAACATACAGTATATTTGTATTACAAAGCTGCCAAAGTCCAACTGAGACATTGTAAACAACATAAATACAGGGTAGTTAAATCTAGGGTAGGTACTTGGTCAAAAGGTATTTTAGTGAAACAGTAAACTTGCACACTGTTACAGTATATGGATCACTGCCATTTTGTACTGAAATCCTGCCAGGTTTTGTCTCAATTAATGGTGGAAAAATAGTGTGCTGGTTTTAAGAATGTATTATTCCCTCATAACTGTACCAGCTAAATTTCCATTTAGAGTAACGAGGGATGTAACAATATACGTACATTTGCGGAAGGACCTATGATTGTACTATTCAAAGCGATCAAAAGTGCAGATATTTCCACTGATTCAGTGATGACAGAACATCACTCCTATAAGAAACCTTAGCAGATGTTTTAAGATCAGTGAAACTACACAAATAGCAGCACAGTTGATCACTGTGTTCACTGCTGTTCAAACTAAAACAATACGATTTTTGCCCTGTAATGCCTATCGTAAATACATCAAAGGCCCATGATAATATCAAGACATTTTATATCAAGACCAGCGGGAACATGGAAAGAAAATCTTCAACCACAACAAAAACGAAGAAGCAGTTGGAGCCCCACATAACAGCCTGAGAGCTGAATAAGTCAATGTTCATGTTATGACACGCAAATTGGAAATTATTATCATATATAATTATTTAAATTATTTGTTTATATTGTGTGGGTCAATAGACTATAATCAGTCCTTATCTAAAAGTTTGTCCATTTCCCGTAATGCTTACCATGATATCACCACTGCACTCGTACAGACAATGAAGCGCTAACTCCTGGTTTGTACCGCCGCCATTCATTGCACTTGAGCAGGCTAGGTGCATAAGGTCCTCCACTGAGATAGAGTAGAGGGGAGAGAGATACAGAGAGAGAGAGAGAGAGAGAGAGAGAAATAGAGAGAGAGAGAGAGAGAGACAAACACAAAAAGCATGACTACAGAAGAACGTAACAAAGCACTTATAGATGTGATGAATAGTGCAGCAATGTCCTGAGTGGATGTACATGCATCTCTGCTAAATTAAATTGGAGTTGGAGATCAAGGCCTTAAACATCATCCAAACATGAAACTAAACAAAAAAGGAAATGTTTGGTTTGGAGATTTTACTGCATTTCTGAATTATTCGATAATAGATTTGAGACAGGAAAGAGAGCGTAGAGAAGGGAAGCAGAGGATTTACCCTTCTGCCGGAAGTCTGTTTTTTCCTCAAGGTCATGTAGTGGAGCCCAGACCAGTTCAGCCTTGTGCCGGTCCAGATGGACATCTGATCGATGCCTCTGCTCTGGAATCTCTGCCTGGTACCGAGGCCCAATATTGATCCGCCTGGGGGACATGACATCAATGAGTGACGGTGTGGAAGTTTAGCTGAAAGTGAAATTGTGACTCACCGGGAAATTATTATTAGAGTAATGACGACTCTATGATTCGGATTGAGATAGGACATGGTAATATAGTTCAGGGCAAACTGTTTCTGTTTTATGTTTAGAAAAAAAAAACAAGAATCCACTTTCTGAATGGGTTCAAATGGACGAGCCAACCAAACCTGGTGAGTCATGAGAGAAATAGTCAAATGGGGATGTAGAACAATAAGCTAAAGCCAAATTAACTTTTTGTTATGCAGAAAGGTCTGTGGTTAATGTACTGGTAAGTCTACAAGGTTTTATCGTTTGCTTTCATATTTAGTTCTGAGACATAAATGTCAACTGTGAATTTTGAATCAATAAACAAACATGCATTCTGAATAATCCTTATGAATACGGACTCAAGTATAAGTTGGCTCTGTGATTATGCAATCACAAGTCATTTAAAAGCAGACAATTCAGAGCTAAAATGGAAACTGGAAATGGAAAATAAGCTGTAATCATGTTGCATCATGTTGGCAGACTATTCCTATCCAAGGATGTTCCTTTCCTCCCACCCTCCCTTGCCCCTCTCAGGCCTCAGAGCCTGCAGAGTATATATATGTGTATTCTGGCAGCCTACCCCCAGGGTGAGTGGGTGGGCTAGGGTAAGCTAAGCCTCTATGGATGGGTGCATGTTTGGGAGCAGCAGCAGGCCCGGGCTGAAAGCCTGATTTATGTGGCGCTGGCTGCTTCTTGTCCCCGCCTGACTGCTCAACAGCTGGTACCAGTCAGTGAACGGCTCCCACAATGCATCCTGGTTTCTCCCAGTCCCTTTCCCCAACCCAGCACACTGAGTTTCCTGGTTTAAAAAAAAGACCAAGATAAATCGACTCTATCTGGGTCAGATCCAATGGGATCCATCTCTGTTCCTTTCAAGCCCACTGGAATCTTCTGCCATCGCAACTTTCCCAACAAATGTCCATGCTATCATTGGGGGCAGACACACAGACAGTTGTGGCACTAGCTAGAGTTGAGGCTGAGTCAGCTTTTAAGGCTTTCATTCAGTAGTTAATAACGGGGGCCTGTTCTGACAAGAGGCACTTTTTATCGAAGGGGGAGAGAATAGAGGGAAAATGTCAGTGCATATACGGTAGCTAGATGCTTGCCAAGGAAGGAGATACCAGAGGCAACAGTGGTAGAGCGCAGGCTTCTTTGAGAGGGCGGGTTATGGTTTTTCGGAGGTCACCGTTATTCATTAATGTGCGGGACTCCTTTCAAGACTAGAGTCTTGATCCCAGGGTGTATAGTTTGAGAAACCGCTTGCAGAGCTGATGATTCATAGCAATGCTACTGCAAGTTTCACTATTTCACAATTCATTTCACAGAAGAATGACAGACCAATTCCACAGCTCTGGGCTTTTGTAAACAGAGGAGGGTTTGGTGGAGGGTAATGTGGATATGCAGACTTGCAGAGTACTCACGGCTCTATGCTGACTGGAGTGGCCTCGCCCATGGCTGATAGGATTGGAGGCGTGATGTCACAGCTGTCTAAAGGAGCAGGGGAAGAAATCCACTCAGTAATATCATCAAACCATGTTGCTTCTCAACAGTGGTCTCAAGGCTACATTAATCTACATATAACTATTACAGGTACAAGATGGCTTTGAGGGGGAGTACGACATTCAGTTAGAGCTCCATTTTCAAACTATACAGACAAATATTCTGAGCAAATCAATATGCATAAGCCATTTACTTGTAACACTAAGCTATGGATGCAGATTTTTCTAGTTAGTCATTAGATTACTGCTCCGTGAAATAATGAACATTTACCGGTATATTCCTGTCTAGATATGATATTCATTGGTAGGGGGAAATAATTGTTTCCAGTGATTGTTAAATTATGATTCAACTTCCATAGGCTAAGATGTCAGCAAGTGAACAATGCAGATCTAGATCCAGGAAGACCGGAGGTCTTTTTTTAGACTCACTGGAGCGTAGCAGGCTGCGTGTGGCTGACTTGGGAGTGGCGGGCGGAGGCAGACCCTGGCTGCTGGCAGCAGCAGAAGACAGGAAGGTGGAGAAGTAGAGACCGGAGCCCTCGCGGACAGGGCTGAGGATGGGCGGCGGGGTGTAAGGGGGCATGGTGAGGGGGTTGTCGGCCAGGCGGACCGGGGAGCGCAGGTGGCTCTGGTAAGGAGTGATGGAGGAGTAGACGGGCGGAGCGATGAAGGTGCCGGGTTTAGGGGGCGGGATGAAGAGAGGCTCGGGCCGCGGTCGGCGCTTGGACTTCTTGCCGTCGTCTTCTTTCTCGCCCTCTGTCCCACCGTTCTGTGGAGAGGACCAGTGATGTCAGGGTTTTGTTTTGGACATTGATTAAAAATGTGTTTTCGGCAGTTTTTTGTTTTATTTACATGAGTCGCTGTAGACAGCAGACTATAATGTTAAATGTAAATACACTAGGGGTGTAACGATACATTTTAATAGCGATTCGATACATATCACGATACATGGTTGACGATACGATACATGGACGATATTGGTTAATTCATGGTGATACGATACGATTCGATTTAATTATTTAAAATCGATATAGTAACTATTTAGCAAAGAAATTTAATCTGTGTGAAAGGTGTGGATAGTGCAGGTTTTTAAGGGAAACATGTATTATTATGGATATAAATAAGTAAACACAGCGATTATGTGCCAAATACATGGACATTGTATATTGACAAACATGCACCTTGACATGAACCCAGAGATTACACACATTTATCCATAGACCAGTGTAGCTATATGGAAAGGAAAAGTAATTAAACCCCTCCTTTTAAATTTATCTTCTTAAAAATGCTAAATGCAATGCACAAGTAGGTAGTATCGATACAATCGATTCTTTGCATTGCCGATTCGATACGATACAAAATAAAACGATGCGATTCGATTTTAGCTGTTTTCATTTCGATCTACTTCGATTTTTTAAGTTAAAAACGATATTTCGATACAGTTACTATATCGTTACACCCCTAAAATACACTGTTGTTCACTGATGCATATAGCTACAATACAAAGTATTGCATGTCATTATATATGTAATACACACACGCACAGCCACACACACACACGCACAGCCGCGCGCACACACACACACACACACACACACACACACACACACACACACACACACACACACACACACACACACACACACACACACACACACACACACACACACACACACACTCACACACACTCTCCCTCTCTCTCAACAAAGAAGTTGACACACTCTTCACACTCTTAAATCTGCATTCCCTGGATTATTTATCCAGGGAAATCCTTGAGAGAATGAGATATCTCAATACAGTACTACATACAATAATGTACCGCATTGGCCACTCTATCCTGTAGTATGGTTAAATCCTGTTAATCTGCCTGATCTGGGACAGGGCATCCAGTTCACTAAATCTACCTCAGCTGAAAGAGAGCAGGGGACAAAGGGTGGGGGGCTGAAATGGGGGCAGGGGGGTTCAGGAACATACTGCGGTGGGGTGCGGTTGATCGTGAGAGGGAAGCTGAGTAAAAAAAAAAGGAAGGATGGAGATGGTGGCAAAGATTATAGGAGACTAAAAGTGTCACGGAAAAAACAAAATATACTTTCACTTCCATTTAAAACAGATATGTACAGTACTGAAGGCAAAATCCTACTTGAAACTTCCCCTGGTCTCACGGCCATCATAAAAACCACGACATCGAAAGTAAAAATGTAACACTGCACTCACCTGCCCTGAGCTCTCTGACAAGTTGTTCCTGTGTGAGCGTCGGCGGGTGACGATAACAGAGGGCTTGTGGTCAGCTCTGCCCAGGTCCTGGAAGCTCTGGGGTCTCGGGGGCCAACCGGAGTCAAGTGCTGCCCCATCCTCCCTGTCTGGGGATGAGGGATCGGGTCTCCGTACTGGTACAGACACAGGGATGACAAGAGGCAGGAGGCTGTCATCTCTTGGCCGCTTGACATTCAGACCCTCTGGTTCGGTGGGGCTCCATGGCCTATGTGGTTCCTAAGGAAGATAAATGGAGAGGGCAGGGGGGGAGGGGGGGGGGGGGGTCACTCACCAGGTTACATGTCTGTAGTTTTTAAAACGACACAGGATTCTATGATGTTGTGGATGATCTGTTTTTAGATTCCACTGATTTATTTCCAAACCAATCTGGATGACAGCTAAATGTGGGTATGTGTACCCCTAGGGGTAAGCAGAGATACTACAGGTACATGAGAGTCAATTCTGAGCAATATACATTCCAGCTCCATAAACGCTAGACACACTTTGGTTCAATTCAAAGTAGTCCACAGACTACACTACTCAAAGTCAAGGTTACACGCCATATACCCTAATACCTCTCCCTTATGTGACAAATGTAAACTGGAGACAGGCACACTTGCCCATCAGTTCTGGTTCTGCCCAAAACTAAATTCCTACTGGTCCCTCATTTTTGATTACCTATCAAAAGCCCTTAAAAAAACATTGACCCTGATCCACTATTGGCTATGTTTGGACATGTTACCTTCAATCCTTCTATTAAATCGTCCGAAGGCCGAGCGATCTCCCTTTGCACATTGTTGGCTAAACGTCTAATTTTACAACAATGGAAATCTGAATCTAGCCCTTCATTCCAGCAATGGCTCAGAGACCTGGGCAAGGTGCTCCATATGGAGAGAATTCGGTACTCAATTATTAAGAAGGACGATCTCTTTATGAAAATATGGCAGCCCCTGCTGGATAGGTGGTCAGTCTCCTGTGACAGAGCCCGTGATCGGGGTGTCCCCTCAAATGCCTGAGAACAGTCTGGGTTTTATTTCCCTGAATCCCGCTTATATTATTATCTAAGGTTTTCCGTCCTGGATGCTGTCAACTACTTCTTTTACTTTTATTGTTCTTTCTTTGGCTGCCTTTTTTGTCTTTTTGTTTTGGTCTGTCTTTGTCTTTTTGTCTGTTTTTTCGTGTGCTTCCTGTGTAAAAGGGGAAACTGACTTTTTGACCTGTTTTGTATTTTGCTACATACCCCCAATAAAAACTATATTAAAATAATAGGTACATGAGAGGCAGTGGAAATGTTATTATTTTATTATTTTACTCCTATGTTTAATAGTAAAACATTGACAACCTTTTTGTGAAACTGCTGATCTGTAAACCAAATTACATAAAAACATTGAATAGGAAGCTACTCTTATTTTCACATTATTTTAATATATTGACATCAAAACTGGTTATGCTGCATATTGTTATGGCAACAGTTTAAATTAAATCTGCTTAGGAGGCAGTACATTTCTTTGTAATGTTATATTCTTCAAAAGTTGTCTTATCATTCATTGATAGCCTAGCCTCATATGCTAGCTATGGTTTTCTCTTTTTTTCTAAGCAAAGTTTTGTAGTCAGGTTTGAGAACATGGGTACTAACAAAATAAGGAAAAGTGCATTTTTCTTTGAAGAGAAGTGAAGAGAAATTTCAACTCTATTACACATTATCACTCAGACACAAAAGAATTTAAATGCCCAGCACATTTAAATACTTTTAAAATTCTAAGCTCGTATTTTTGTATTTTTAAAATAAATACTAAGCTTGCAGCGTATGCTATTTTTGCAAGTCTTTGAATATATTGACCCGATTCTATAAATGTCTTCTAAATTCTTCTTCTAAATCAGTGGTTCTCAAACTTTTTCATGTCAAGGACCCCCAAAATTACATGTATTTGGGCCGCAGACCCCCATCTCAAAATATGCTGTTCCAGGGACCCCCAGAAGCAGAGATTTGAGTAACAAATGTTTGCTTAAGAGATATATTAAAAGATTTGCAAATAATATTTTTAAAAAATAGCAAGCTACAGGCTACAAGCTCGCAGCGCTGCACTCGAGCTTGTATATCTGCTATTCATTAATAGCAAAAGCATAAAATAATGGTTAAAGCGGTTCCAAGTCTTAAAGGGTTAACACAGGCTAAATAGGGGCCGAAGCGTAAAGTATCATGCATGCATTAGGATAGCCTGGCGTTGCTCATACTAATTCCTCACTGCATGTTGTGCGGTCTGGTTTATTAACCAGGCTAGTCAATACATCATGAGACTGATTCGTGCATGCATTATTAATAGGAAGAAACCCCAAATAGAAAATATATACTTAAAAAAAGGGTTACCACCCAAAAAGGGTTTGGGTGGTATACTGCCGCTATTTTCTTAAAGATTTACAAAACAAGATCCAACCAAAATCCAAAATAATTCTGCAAGCTGAAACCCAATACTTTATTGAAAGGTAAGCTGCTCTGGATCTCCGGACCGCACATGCACCTCAAAGGGTATGATGCCTGCAATGGCATTCCTCACATTGCTGCATGCAGTAACCATAATGAATGGGCATGAGTTGCAGCAGCGCGCGTATGCATTCGAGTAATCATCAACTTTGAAGCAAACTCTGAAGCCATGGCATGAACCACATTGTTGGTCAGATGAGAACTCTTGCACGCTGTGGCCATACTGCGCCAACGTATTTAACAGCGGAAGGAGAGGCGTGCATATTTAGGACTGTGGCTGCGCTGGGTCCCTTGTTCATTATTCCCAATGGAAAACTCCAGCCCCTACACCACAGCTAGGGAGAGAGCAGTATTCTGCTGAGCATTGCAAGCAGGGTAGCCCCCCTCCCCTCTCCATATGAAGGGGGGGCGCTGCCAGGGTGGAGTTTCACTCCACACCAGTGGGGGGATGGGGGGTGTACTACAGGCATGTAACCGAAACAACCTCTCTCTGTATGTTTCAGCCAACTTGTGGGGCGAACCCAGGGCATGCCCATGCTAAAGCTACAGCTAGGCTAAAAGCTAACCTAAAACTACAGCCATATGACATTTCAACCATTTGCTTGTGATTTAAGACCATTTGCTTGTGATTTAAGATCCATACCACTGCTGTTTAGTAATAGCAATGTAGTCTTACTCGGTATAGTGATTGCACTGTGTGACAATGTGTTCTGTTTCTAAAACAGCAACAGAAAGTATTGTAGAAAATGAGATAAGCTTCCTACTTTGAGATAAACATAAAGTGTGTGTGGGGGGGGGGGGGGGGGGGGGGGGGCTCTCACAATACACTGGATGTACCTTGTGCCATACCATATAACACATTTATACTGTAGCATGTCTGCAATGTTAAAGCACTATACTTAAATAGATTCTTCCTCAAAGAGACAGAGACAAAGAGAGATACAGACAGAACTATCCACATAGACAGAGTGGACTGTACCATTCAGCTGTGGTTTTTTGCGTTCACAGGGTGTTGACAGTATTTCTACTGAAAAAGCATTAATTACAAAACAACACAAATCCTGGCAGGCTTTGCCTGACAGATGCATTAGATCTAGTTTGTTCCCATTCCTGCACTTGCTTGGGGAGCGAAAGTTCCCATTGCAATTATACCCTGACTTAACACAAGCAAAATGGATTCTTAGCCCTCACAAAGTAGCTCTGAAGACTGAAGCTAGTAAAGGCATTTAGCCTTCAGTGATAGATATACGCTAGCGTAAATACTGTACGCTCTGCCACAAAGCCTAGCCTAGGTTTTAGGCAACCTTTATTTAATGTTGACTTTCAGGTTTATTAACAGTTGAAAGCATGATTTATAAAGAGAGAAAACAGGACAGGGACAGAGAGACACAGACAAAAGCAACATCTGATACAGATTTTGACTAGACTAAAGCAACATTACAAACACACCATGAGAGTGCCATAACCCACTGCCGCTGACATCCGGCTTACTCACCTTAACCACATGAGATGGCAGAGACTCCATTTCTGAGGCCTTCTGTGCGAGTGTTTCCAGGTTCACTTCCTGAGAGACCCTGCGCTTCCTGCGTGTGCTTTGGATGACCCCCGTCGGCGCCGCCTGGATCTCCACTACACCGTTCTGGGAGGAGGCTGGCGGCCCCGGGCCCAACTGATCAGAGGAAGAGATGAGGAAGGGGTTGTCGGACGGTGCCCCACCTTCCTTGGAGAGCCGCCTGGATCTGCGAGGCTGTAGCTGGGGCTGCGACTGAGGCTGGAGAGAGGGCTGCAGGGGCTCACTAGGTTGCTGTGGTTCTGGCGTGATGTCCTGGATGATGGGCTCCTGGACCTTTGGTGGGGCAGGTACAGTGGTCTCCTGGGAGTGCACCACCACAGGAGGCTGTGCGTGTGGGTGAGGGTGTGTGTTCTGTGAGCTGGGGTAATAGTCAAGCACATGAGGGTTTTGTTGTGGCAACTGCTGATGTTGCATTTGCTGCTGCATTTGGTGCTGCTGCTGTTGCTGCTGTATTTGCTGCTGCTCATGGTGTATTTGTTGTTGCTGTTGCATTTGTTGCTGCTGTAGTTGCTGTACGTGTCGTTGATGGAGGATCTGCTGTTGCTGCATTTGATGGTGTTGCTGCTGTTGCATTTGCTGCTGTTGGAGAATGTGGTGTTGCTGTTGGCGATGTATTTGCTCTTGCTTCTGTTGCTGCTGCAACTGGTGTGGGGGCTTTGCCTGTGTTGAGTAATTCAGGTTTGGTAAGGTTGTTCTGTTGCCCTGGAAGGTCTGGTAGTAGCCTGCTAAGTGCTGTTTGGGCTGGCCAAAGGCTAACTGAAAAGGCTGTAGGACTGAGCTGCCCCCTGGGTTGGACACATTGTGCTGCTGAGCGTTCAGTGCCCCTGGTTTAAGAGGTTGCTGAAACGCCTGGGATTGCTGCTGCTGCTGCTGTTGTTGTTGCTGCTGCTGCTGTTGCTGCTGTTGTTGTTGTTGTTGTTGTTGCTGTTGTTGTTGTTGCTGCTGCTGCTGCTGCTGCTGGTCCCACTCCAGACCCCGGGCCTTGGCCACATCTCTATAGACCTCACCAACAGGGTTGGCCCCTACTGGCTTGTCTGGAGCCCTGGTAGGTGGTTGCTGCTGCGGTTGTGGCTGCTGCAAGCCAGGGGCCTCGTGCAGCGCCTTTGCAAACGGCCCAGCCTGGGGCCTTGAGTCAGTCACATTAACACCTCCCAGGTAATTAGCAAAGTTCTGTCCCCAGTTAGCCATTGCAGTCCAAGCTACAGCTCTCTGGGGTTGAGGTGGCTGTTGTGGCTGACCAGGCTCCTGGGGCGCCCATTTCATAGGCACTGTTTGCTGATAGTGACCACGGCTCTGGTCACCCTTATCAGGGCTGAAGATGACTGAATTGAGATACATGTGCGGGGCTTCTGGGTTGGAGGACACCGTGCTAGCAGCCTCGCTTTGTCCTGGCTCTGAGGCAGGGCCGCTTAGACCATAGTATGGACCCTCTGGGTGCTGAGAAGTCTCCTTCATCGTTACTCCTTGGTCGCTGAAAAAAGTGATGCGCTTTCCGGTTCTCTTAGTGCTGGGCTTCTGCTGGGCCGGTACGCTCATGGCCAGCATGAATGAAAAAGCAGGTCTGTGTGCAGGTTTATGGACTGGGGGGGGGGGGGGTTACAACTGCAAGCACAAGATATACCCTGCCCCAACAAGCCCACCAACTATTATTTAATTTTTGAAGTCGAAGTCCACTATATTTCACAGATCCAAAAATTAAACAGCAAGAAAAAAAAAGCTTGCATATACCCTTTAACAGGGTGCATACAATAGTGTCCAAAAAACGTACAAAAAAATAAATGGGCAGTGGTGGGAGCAGTTGTCTGGGTCAAACAAGGTACTCTTCTCTTCCCTCTGCTGTTGTATGTGATCTACTCAGTGGCCGGCTTGAAGGAGTCCATGTGTTCTGCTGATTCATGTACAGCTCCCTGTGAAAGGAGAATGGGAGAGGGGGGAGGTCAAGCAGGGTGCACTCAAACTAAAGAGGTCCCCTGCAGGGGGCTTCCATTGTCAGCCCCGCCTCAGCGATGTCAAAACCTGCCGTTTGCCTTTTCAACAATAGAACTCGGCTGAAAGGTAGCGGGTGGGAGAATAGAGGAGGGGAGGAGAGATAAGAGGGGTGGGCGGGCTAAGCTATGTCATTATTAGCTAAACTCACATGACACTGGGATATGGGCCTGCAAACAGTCGATTGTAGAGATAGATGATCTAGCTCTTTAGGGACCCGGGGTGGGAGTTTGGAGAGATGTCTCAATCGATGGTTCCTGAAAATTATGTTGTGGGGTGATATTACAGCACAGTTTATGATAGCCTGGGCGTAGCACTAAAGCTCATGCACAAACACGGACACACATAAATGGACACACTAAATCTTGCACTTCTATCCTTGCGAAGACGTTTGAATGGTTTACATTGACAACATTTGCCCCCTAACCAGAACCCTAACATCACTATTACATCTAACTCTGACCTTAACCTAAATCAAATTATAACCTGAAAACTATGTCTCAACACTAAAACATCCCCATGCCAAGTGTCCTCACTTCCCATTTCCCATTATTTTAAGCATTTTTATATCCTTCTGATGACATTTTTCTTCTCACAAAGATATTAGTACTGAGTTGAGTAATGAGTCTCACCTCAGGTTCAATATGTGGAGTTAATTGGTATCTGCCTGGAGCACTTTCTCCCTGTGCAGAGTCAGACTCTAAAAATATTAATTACTAGAGCTCACAGAAACCTTCTGCACTTTTCTTGGAGCCCCCCTGTGGTTTTTGCCGACACCAACATTGAAAGAAATAGGTCAAAAGCAGTTGTTGAAACGCTACACAAATTACTCTTTACAACAGCCTCTGACTCATCAGTCACAGAAATAAAGGGAAGCCAGTGCCCTTTGAACCATGCATGCATCCTCAAAAGGGAAGGGCAAATGAAAACGGAGCAAGTGTGAGTCATTACAAAAGGAAAATGTAAAAATGAAAAGTGAGTGCTGAAAAGCCTTGTAAGTCAAAGCAGCTTTACATGCCTTGCGAGAACTGGTACTCAAGGAGCAATTTCCACTGCCATGGCAACAGATTGCAGAATACAAAAATATAAATATCTGGAAATAATTCTGTTAGCGTTTCAGAAAGATTACACAACACAATTACACTTGCCAAGTGATATGATGCATAGCTTAACTCAGTATCTCTTAACATATGAAACACTGCCTGTGGCTAGGGATAGGACGATATGAAAATGTCATATCACGATTATTGTGACAAAAGAAATCGCGATTTACGATATTATCGCGATAATCAAAATCCATTATCCTGGGGCAAAGACATTTGATAGAAAGTGAAAAAAAGACTGTATCAAATACATATATTATAACATTTATAAGTACCTTTTACAAATTATAGAGGGTTTAAGTGGTACCGGATATGCAGCTTGGCAAATAAAAGGTTTATTGATCCCAGTGCATGATGGAGGACGATATCACGATAAATTAAATCTCCACGATACGATTATTGTGAGTGTTTTTTATCGCGAAACGATAATATCGCTTATCGTCCCATCCCTACCTGTGGCTATCTTTTGTATGAGGAAAGAAGAGACATTTATTATGCTTGTTTGGCATTAGCAATACCTATGAAGAAATACTTCCGATTGCATGGTTTAGCATAAGCGAACCCATAAGAATAAAGAGCTTATCTGCAAAGGCAAGAATGAGCCAAAACGTAACCTTGCCACTACTGCAGAACTTTACATAATGCAATTTGTCAGATGACATGCATAGATATAGGAATCTATAAGATGTACACTGAGGCTACCTCTGACATCTGACGAAGTGATCAACAATTGTCACCCTTTACTCTGGGAGCCCATTAATGTAGCACACACACACACACACACACACACACACACACACACACACACACACACACACACACACACACACACACACACACACACACACACACACACACCTTAAAATAGACAGCTGCAGCTGTTCAGATCCTGCACTGGCTGTGGGGCAGCTCAGACTAAGGAACCTGACTGACCAGGGCAACAAAAACACAGTGATGATGCAAACAGTTAGAGATGTTATGCATGCTTATATTTAACGTGCTATGCATCGTCTATATACTAGCCACTTCGCCATCTGCAGAAAGATATTCCTTATGCATTATAATTTTCACATTTAAGACTTTAAAATATGAAAATGACAATGCACAAGGAATATCCCTCTGCAGAATGCACCATCCAACGAGATAAACAGAACTGTGTAAGCAGTTATTTAAAAAGAAATAAGAGGCGCTCGGTGAGCATGCATGCATGCAGACAGACAGACAGACAGTACAGTGCACAATAGCCGCACACTCACTGACTCTATTTGAGGTGAGAGATCATGACGCATCACAGGTACAGTATTACACAAGCCTCGTGGGTTTAACCCAATAAACAAGGCGACGCGTTAAATAGGCGTAAATCCATTACCGTTTCCCAATTTAAACCGCCCCGTGCCGTTAAAAGGGCGAAAGTGAACATGCAAGTCAAGACAGACATGTATGGTCGTGTACGAGTGTGAGCTGGGCTGCCATCATCAGTTGATCATCTATCGGACAAATGGAGAAAGAGAGAGAGAGAAAAACACGCAGCGTCCTACCATTAGGAGGACCTTTCCCGGACCCCCTCCTCTGTTGCCAGCTAACTCAGCGCTATTTACGAGAAGCCCTTTGTTGCAGAAAACGGATTATCCAGTTACTAATGCCACTGCAACCGAGGCAACAATGCGCCTGGAAGCAGCATGCATTGAGTCCCGAGTTGAAGTATTGGAATACAATAATGTTCTGGACTCACTTGACTTGTCAACACGTCTCGTTTACACTATCTGTGCGGGAAATATCCCTATTCCTAGTTTATACCCGTGATATATGCACGACTGCATGTGTACATCGCTGTGGTCGGACAATAAGTGAAGTGCAGAGTGGTTCCATGGAAGGGAGAGAAGGTAAACAAACTTTGTCAACAAACTGTCGCCAAAATAATCACATGCACACACTGTACTACAACCAGCAGCAACTATGAGGTTTCAACTCGGGTACTTACGGTGTCTGTCATAATAATAGCTGCTGTAAACAGCGCTGTTGGCCGCGCGGATCACCACCAACTAACAGGTCCTCCAATCAGCCAACAGGGCCGTGCAAGACAGCAGAGCCCCAATGATGACTGCATACATCCCCAAGGTTGACTCATGCGACGCTGACCTCACGACTATTTAATTTTTTTCAAGTCAAGGAGAAGGAGCAGGGGACGCTCTGGGTTTGCGGAGCACCGAGCGATCTATCCGCTCCAAAACGAAGCCCCGATCTGCAGAATCGCGGAGGCTACTCCGCCTTCGTTGCACATTATTGCACTACGATTGCACACGATAACACGCGCTCGCATTGGCAATGCGGCCTTTTCTCTTCGTAGCGAAACAACACATTTCTCCCTCTCGCCGTCTTGTGATCATCTCTCTCTCTCTCTCTCTCTCTCTCTCTCTCTCCCCCCCTCTCTCTCTGATTCTCTCTCTCTTGTTCGCCACACCCACTTCCATGCCCATATATGGCCTTCCTCTTGCATGCAAACCGCTGTAATTTACGGAGCAAGCTCACTCTCAGTCCATGCGGGAAATTCCGACAGTCACTAGTCAGTCAGTGGGGCAGAGAGGAGAGGACCCCGCATTGTTGGCCCCCGTGCCGTGCTTAACGGGTTTCCAAAACCGTTGCGAACACAAGTGTAGTTATGTCAGTGGGCTAAGTAAGTATCCATGGAACACTGTTTCCCAAACACTGGGTATGTGTCCCTTAATGTTTGGTTTCCTACATTTTGTTATTTTCCAACGTTTTTTTTATTATTTCAAAACATTATAAAAAAGCTAATATTGTCATGAATAACAATAATATTTTCTTTTTATTCATGCAAATCTTAGAAATTCAATAAATTAGAAAATAAATGTTTAACAAGTAGTGAAAATAGCCGATCTACAAGCTTTTAGATCTGCTGTTTTCACTCATTTGGGTCCTGGGCCCAAACGTCTAATTTATTTTTTTGGTCACGGCCAAAAAGGTTTGGGACCCAACCCCCAAAATGCAGCCCTGACAGCTTTTGAGTTTCTAGGAGGAATCACACATTACATTAAACTACCATGTCTGTGATAGGTGTGAAATTACTGGTTTTCTGTCGTTGTTTAAATGGTAGCATAGACCTACATAAAAGGATCATAACATCATTAGGTCATTACATTATTGCACACACACACACACACACACACACACACACACACACACACACACACACACACACACACACACACACACACACACATAGGTATATATTGTATGCACTAATTACCTGCCATATAGGCTATCATTTCAGACAGCATGAGCATATGGCCCATATGCTATGGGCATGACCAGGCATGTGCCTGACACACAGGGTCGCTTAAAAATAACGTGTAAAGCCTTCAAACATTTACAAGTCGAGTCAAATTAATACATCTGACCTGCCATATTGTGTCCCTGACTGTCCGTTACCGTTGCATCATTATACAAGCATTGCTTTTTCCCTGCCATATTACCTGGGTCCTGTGCCTAGAAATGGACATTTATAGGCTATCAGTTTCGCTTTATCATGGCAGACATAGGCTACTGTAAGATCCTGATATGTCTTTGTGCAGGATGGAGGCATGGGATAGATTTTATTGTG
The DNA here is from genome assembly GCF_963921795.1 of Nannobrachium achirus. Lineage (NCBI taxonomy): Eukaryota > Metazoa > Chordata > Actinopteri > Myctophiformes > Myctophidae > Nannobrachium > Nannobrachium achirus. Next base: position 33,794,502 of record NC_137827.1, on the reverse strand, counting down.
TATATACACATATTGATTGCACGAGGTGTGTCGCTTGCCAAAAAAACAGATCTACAAGCTAGGTTAGCTTGTTGATCTGTTCTTTTTGGCAAGCGACAATGAGCTAAGCAACTGTTAAATTATCATTGTTGTACATGAACATAAAGTATCGAGCTTTACCATATATACATTACACCATGCATTTCCAGTACTTACATGTAATAACGCGGCGTCCCCTGCATGATACGACGCACACATGTTGTCTTGTTTCACGCCATTATGATCCCCATTGTGCTGTAACATTTCCTCTGCTGCTGCCTGCAGCTGTGTGAGTGTTATAACGTTAGATGACAGAATCCCCCTAAAACTTTTACCCCCCCGCCTTTCCTCGACAAAGGCGTCACTTCCCAGATCCACTTCTCTAAGAAACGTCCAGAAATCAAAAGTTCATTGGGATCAAACAACGATTAAAATAAATTACATCCTCCATGTATGTTGTTAAGAGTTAGGGAACGATCTGTTACAAAAGCAGTGCACCCGGGCCTGCTCGAATGCAGTTTGCTGTTGTTGAATCAGTTCATCCGCTGCGCTCTTGATAAACTGGCCGATTATGCATGCGAGCCAGACATAACAACAGTGGCAGAGCGAGGCCGCGTTCCATTTCTTTCCTGCACAAGCTACCTTTGCGGGCGGCTTTACGGCACCTTAGTCGATAGATGGCAGTCATGATAAACACAAACGAACACTGCCTGTAGCAGCCTCTCTATGGTAGCAGCTAGTTGGCTAGTAGTAGTAGTGTCTGCATGCTTTTAACGGCTGAACGATAAAGGCGTCTCTGGGGAATTGAGTGTCAAGGACTCTCGCATGTTTGAAGATGTTGCAGGTGCAAAGAGTGGTGCTAAACTCCCGACCCGGTATGTATGTATGTTAGTATGTATTTATAGACTCGAGTAGACCAATGTCAGATTGTTGTGCAGCCAACTTTTACAGAGTTCTGTAACTCCCTCCTCTCTTTAATTAAGGTGAAAATGGGACGCCAGTTCCAGACAATTTCCGATTTGAGGACGCTACTCTATCACGTGACCTGAAGCAGGGAGAGGTCCTCGTGCGAACTCTGTACCTGTCTGTCGACCCATACATGGTAAACTTGATTGATAGTCTACCTACATTGTTTTATTAGTCAATCATAGGTTTGGGGGCAATATCATGTGCAATATGCAGTAGTAAGACTCCCCATATTAGTGTCAAAATCCCACTGGGAGTCAGTCAAGAAACAATGAATGGATTACAAATAGGCAGTCAGTAGTCAAAGCCTGCCGCCTGTCTCCAGCACTTAAAGGACCACTTAACCCATTTTAAACCAATCAACATTTCTGTCTGTCTCTGAGAAGGGCAAAGGGCTATGGACGGGTCAGAAACCTGCTACCATTGACATCATTGCTATTAAGGCAGGTTTGCTAAATTCAAACAACATTTCAAAATTGTTTTTATTTTGTATTAATGCAAATACAATATTTCAGCATGCTAACTTTCCAGGAAAAGAAAGGCTGTAGTTTCTATTAGCTTGGATTCCCCATTGATGATGTCGTTGGTGGGCAGATTCTGAACTGAACTGTCCACAGCCCACTACTCACACACACACACACACACACACACACACACACACACACACACACACACACACACACACACACACACACACACACACACACACACACACACACACACACTCACTCACTCACTCACTCACAAAACACTGGTTATTAAGCAGCAGTGGATGTGTTTCATTCCAAAGTGACATAAAATGTCCACACACAGAGTAGACAGACATTGTTTCATCTTATGAGCATTAGGACCAATTATGAAGATACGTTGAAATGGGTGAAGAACAGAATACTTTAAGTATTCTGCAACAGATTTAATTGACACCAGAAGCAGTTAAAATGACTTGACAGTGACACTTATCATTCAGCTGGAGTAGTCAGTCAGGTGTTAGACATGGTCTTAAACTTAACATCAAGAAACCCATCTCTGATATCCAATGCAACTATCAATTATCTTCTTATTGGTTAGTCTTTTATCAGTAACCCTTTTGATGATTGAATAATCTATAAGTCCATTTTTGAGCAGTGCTCATGGAAGGAGCTAAGCTCCAACATCTGGCTTTGTCCGGGCTCTGAAGCGTGGCCTACATCTTGACACACAGCTCTCAAAGTTTGTTGTACACCCAGGATCACATTGGCGAAGCTTCGCAGGATGCTTAATGAAATGAACTCATAAATAGAACCACTCACTTCACACTAGGTGTGATGTTTTTAAATAGTTATATATAAACCTATTTATTTTATTTATTATTTAAAAAATCGAATTAATGTTCATAATAGACAAAATCGATTAGTCTGATTAACCACTTAAGCCCTATCAAAAGCCTAACTGTGTCACACAAAAATAATGAAAGTAGCGGCTCTTCAAGACACTTGTTAAATTGATTAGTTTGATCAAGGGTTGTTGCACCCCTAAACCACTCTATAACACCTTTAGTATTGTGATTCTTTTAGAGATGTCGTATGAATGAAGACACAGGTGCTGAATACCTGACACCTTGGGCCCTGTCTGAGTGTGTGGATGGTGGAGGTGTCGGGGTGGTGGAGTCCAGCTGCTGCGACACCTTTTCTGAGGGAGATACAGTGACTTCGTTTAACTGGCCTTGGCAGACCCATAATGTTATAAAATCAAGTCTATTACAGAAGGTAATATTACTGTATTTTTCAACAGTGCGTGATTGCTTTAGACATATGTTATACTATGTTGTACTATGTAATACTCTGGATGTTTTCCACACTCACTCAAATGTACATATCTCCAATCAAATCATATCATATAGCACGGAACAATGTGACAACTCTTTGAATAATATACATATATTTTGAATGCTAACATTTTTAACTAAAGTCTTTGCTTCTGGGAGTCCCTGGAACAACATATTTTGAGATGGGGGGGTCCGTGGCCAAATAAATATAATTTTTGAGGTCCTTGACATGAAAATGTTTTGAGAACCACTGATATTGATATTACAACAATGAACACTCAGATCTTTACTTATACTGTCAGTATCTTTCTACCACAGGTTGATCCCCAGTTGGTTGACGGACATTTGTCCCACCTTTTGGGTGCAGTTGGCATGACAGGCCTCACTGCATTCCTGGGAATGAGAGAGAAGGGTCATGTGACCAAAGGAGCTAACCAGACTCTGGTGGTGAGCGGAGCAGCTGGGGCTTGTGGGTCCATAGCTGGGCAGGTAAATCCAAAGTGTAACAATAATAATGCATTGTATATAGACGTGTGAATATAACACTTTTTTATACATATGCTTTACACATACAGCATTTGATTGTGACCGCCAGGTCGCAAGTTACTATGAAAACCTCCACCGGATAATGGATATCCCTCCGTCAGTCTGTATGTCCGTCACGTCACGTCACGTCACACTTTTGGCCCTACTCTTATCTCCGGCACCGTTGCCCCTATCCATGCCAAACTTTGCACACACACTCCTTGGCTGGCAAACCACAATCTCCGCCCCTTGATTTCTCACATGCCCCTCGTCTAGCGCCACCATGAGGTTGCTTTTTGCAGACAACATTAATGGACACTGCTCCTACAGACGTTGCCTAAAAATCACACACAGCGGACTTATAGGCTAATTTGTGTATACATGCGACCTGGCAGTAGCTTATCTCCCGATTAGGGAGTCTTACTGGTTCTAAAATTTGTCATCTTACTGTACCCGGGCCAGATGTCTTCTGAATGTTACTAGTTACTTATTTACTTAATAAAAGCATGGTTTTATCTTTGTTTTTACAATATTGAGTAATGAACATCTGGTTACAGGTTTCCAACATTGTTAAAGTTTCCATAGAAACTTGAGAGACAATAATTTGGAAAAAGAACCAGGCATTTGTATTTTTATTTTAATGTACTTTTTTGATTTACTATGAACTTCTCATGATTTGGGGAGAAGATTTCTATATTTACCCCCCTCCAGCCATATAAATTGCTTTGGCAGCATTATTAACAGTCCTCCTGAGTCCTTGTAAGCATACTTGGAAATAATAGGCACAATTATGTTTTTTATAGGACTGTGGACAATACGAGCAAGCCATTTTCACTTAACATCAAGTGGTAATACGAAATATGTCCTCCATAATTATATGAGCCAGCATGCATAGGAAAAAATAAGGCTATCATTAAAATGTCAATTGAATAAAGTTAATACTAGTGCAAAATAACTTTTGTAGATATGGCACCCAGTGTGCATGTGACAAGAAATGATCTTAACGGTGGGACTACACCAAGAAATGTGCACATACGCGCGTACTGTCCGTGAAGAGGCTCGCGTATGCGTAAACGCTCCAGGCTACACCAAGGAGGGAGTATATGTGAGGAAGACCAGATAGTCTATGTACAAAACGCATAGGCGTGCTTAAAAAATAGAACCGATCCTATTTTTAGGGAATGCGTATCTGTGGTTCGCGCTATCCGTACGCCTGGTGTAGCCGGCTGAATTGATATACATTGGATCTATCCAAAACGCACATACGCGCGCGCGCCCCGCATACGCACGCATACGCACTGACGCGCGCGAAACGGCTTGGTGTAGTCCCACCGTTAAGTGAAACCCTAACCGAAATAGTTTTCTCTCATCCTTCTCTTTCCCAGATAGGGCGTCTGGATGGCTGTGCGAGGGTGATAGGGATCTGTGGTTCTAATGAGAAATGTAAAGTTCTCGTGGAGGATCTGGGTTTCTCTGCGGCACTCAACTATCGCCAGGAAGACATTTCCACCAGGCTCAGGACATGCTGCCCTGACGGGATAGATGTTTACTTTGACAATGTGGGAGGCCCCATTAGTGATACTATAATAGCACAGGTACAGTTATGGACTCACTAGACCTACCTACACGGTTCTCTTGTTTAATGAATTGTACTACTTCGATTTCCTAAAACGAGAATAATCCATGTACATGTTGTAATTGACACAAAAACATATACTATTCTTCAACTACTATAATAGATGAATTATAGCAAATACCTATAAATAATCCCATAATAGGTAATGAGATGGTGCTCTTATTCACAGTGCAACCATAGAACAAGCTTCAATACCTAGATCACTAATATTACTGTGTACCTACCTAGTTGGAACAAGAACTTCCTTAGAATAATCATTTCAAGTATAACTTTGACTGCAGGAAATAGATGACATAAGGGGGTTGATGTTTTTGCTGATCTGACTGCAGATTCCATATGCATCTGCACGTCAGTCAGTTATGTAGAAGTGGTAGATCCAGAGAAGCTCTTCTTTCCTGACCACTACGTGTGTCCTTTTCTTGTAAACTCTCATCTTTCTCCCACTTCCCCCTCCACCGACAGATGAACGATGGTGGTCATGTGGTCCTGTGCGGTCAGATATCTCAATACAACAAGGACGTGCCTTACCCTCCGCCTCTGAGCAAGGAGACACAGGAAGTTCTGCAGAGCAGGAATATCACTAGGGAGCGATTCATGGTGCTGAACTACATGGATAAAATGCAGGCTGCCCTCATTCAGCTCAGCCACTGGGTTAAATCTGGACAAATGAAGGTGAAGGCTGTGTGTGTATGTGTATGAGAGAGCGAGTGCGTGTACGTGCGTGTGTGTGTGTGTGTGTGTGTGTGTGTGTGTGTGTGTGTGTGTGTGTGTGTGTGTGTGTGTGTGTGTGTGTGTGTGTGTGTGTGTGTGTGTGTGTGTGTGTGTGTGTGTGTGTGTGTGTGTGTGTGTGTGTGTGTGTGAGAGAGTGCATGCGTGTGTGTGTGTACCTGCCCAACATAAATAATTGTCTCCATTTATCAGGTCTTGGAAACAGTGGTAGATGGCATTGAGAATACAGGAGGTAATGTGTGATAATTTACCTTATCACCCAGCCCAATGTCTGTAACATTACAGTTGAAATAATTATTTTAGTGTATTCACTCATAAGGGAATAAAAAAATACTATTTTCACTGCAGTGAATAACCTTTGGAAATGAGTTTCATTCAAATCAACAGAAATATTTTCCTGTTCCTTTGCAGAGGCGTTTTGCTCCATGATGAAAGGTGGAAACATTGGCAAGCAGATCATTAAGATGTGATTGAAGCACCCACACTTTGAAGAGCTTTCGTCACATAATGTTTTTAACTAGCAGAAATTCTGGAAGTTAAAAATTCAGAAATTCATGCAATCACTGATTGAACTAGAAATGTAACTGTACTTAAACTTAAAAACAATTATTAATTGTAAATGATAGTCTAACAGCATTAATGTTCAATGTTACAGTTTACATAATTGCTACAGTCAAAGGATTACAGTAGCACTTTTATGTTATGAAGAAAAAACAGGACTTCTGATTTACCATAATGAACAATTTATTCCACAGCACTATAAACCATTAATGAAATCAAATTGTGGTTTGCTCTCATTTGTCACAATAAAAACGTGGCATGTGTAAAATTGATTTCTTAATATATATTGAAGACGTTTTTACCACAGGAGAGGATGTGGAAAAATTAAGATACTCAATGTACAGTATAAATTGTCACTAGTTTATGATTGGTGGCATTTCGTGCTGATGACAGTAGAGCTGTGAGGCTTATCCCTTTTAGACAAGGCATTGGTGCTTATGACGATGCAGAAAAATAACGGTCCCATGCATAGAAAATGGAGAAACTGAGCTGAACTAACGGAAAAATCCAATCAGGATGTCCGGATCACCGGGTGGCGCAAGGATACATTTCCTGCACACCACCGTGGAGAGTGGGGTTTGAATCCTCCACGGCAGGGGTCTTCAACGTTTTCAGGCTAAGGACCCCTTAGCCGAGAGAGAGATGAACTAGGGACCCCCACAACCTTTGTATAGATTCCATATAGTTTCATAATTTGACAGCAAGATATTTAACCACTTGAACCGTCAATAATAATACATTTTACCTTTCACTCTGTACTTGGTCTGCCCTTTTCCCCTCTACACCAAACCTCTTTGCCGAAAATAGCCGTTCTACAAGCTCACAACGCCTCGCGCTGCGAGGCGTTGTGAGCTTGTAGATCTGCTATTTTTGGCTAAAGCTCTCCGAATATGGACCCACATAGAGTTCAAGTGGTGAATATAAAAAGGCAGAAAAAAACAGGTTTCTCTCACACAAAGATTTGGAGGACCCCCTGTAGTAACTCTGAGGACCCCCTGGGGGTCCCGGACCCCCTGTTGAAGACCCCTGCTCCACGGTGCATCCAGCTTGGCCCGGGCGCTCCAATGAACACAATTGGCCGTGTTTTCAATGGGAACCAGGGAGGGCGGGGATGGTAATCTCTCACTGCAGGATTGTTGGGGTGCCTGTTCAGCATGGAGTGGACCTGAGAGTATGTTGCCAGTGAAAGGAAGCAGCTAGCAACATGACATGTATTGCAGGAGGGCTATAGTTCTCTCTACACCCACTCCAGGACCAACCAGTAGGGGTCAGCACGGGAATTTGGAATGAGCATAACTCTATGAGCATGACTGGGGAAAAGGAAAACGTTAACTTGAGCTGAGAATACCGCCCCCCAGTGGACGTGTCAGATAACTTGTGAGAGGTACTGAATGAGTGTCAATAGCCTACATATAAAAAAAAAAAAAAGAAATCTCAAGACAGAAATCTAATCACGAGGTCTGTCAAATTGCCTTATTTGGTACTGCTCTCTCACTTTAAAAAAAAATGGGAGTTCACATTCAGTTGGGCTTTCACAGAAACAAAGGCTTGTCAAACAAATAGGTAAAATATGTCAGTCAAGTCCATAGTGGATGAGAGACCGTCTCAATATTATCTTCCAAACAGGTGGAAAACATGCCATACTTGAAGTCACATGGGCTTTACAGCTAAATAAATACAGTGGTCCAGTGGGATATAAACTGTGATGGGCCACATAATTCCCAGTAGTGTCCCCACATATGTCTTATTACAGCTTTTGAGCACAAAATAAATTACATTTTAGACTAATATAAACCGAGAGTTATGCATGATGCAACTATGAATTCTGGATGTCTGCCAGAGTTCTCAGAAGACATTAGGTTTTCATACTGGCCATGTAAGTCCTGTCGTCCCAGGTTACTTTGTTAGTATAATTACTCAACCAGGCATCCAGTGCTAGAAACACTGCTTCTAATGGTCACCCAGAATTCATAGATCCGTAGCTGCATACATAACTCGCCTGCTCTCACACACACACTCACAAAAGTAAGTTACATTCTGAACAAGCATGGTTTCACAAACAAAGCTGTGAAAATGTACTTCATATACTTTGATTAAAACTAGACAGACCGATTGTAAGGGAGGACAATCCTCCTAGAATAGATCCCCATCAACAGTGCAGTGATACAAACATGGGAGGAGGGGATCACATAGTACAAACAAAATAAATTAACGGCATAATACAAGTTCATCTCATTTCACCACAGCTAAAATCACATTCATCATTTCTAAAACTTCTTTTTAGCCACCACACGTCTACATTGTTCAACATGGTTTATCGCTGAGCTACTGCAGTATAAAAACATCAGTTACTGAAAAACTACTGGGTCCAGCCTAATGTTCAAGTGCTCACTTTCCTGAGAAACGCACAGCTGATGTAGTGTGACATTTAGCAAGGAGTATGAGAAGTCAGGCCAGCCTCTGTGTCATCATCATGTTTGGCATTACAATACAGTAGTCCAGAAATAAAATAAACAGCAGAAACCTTTAAATTGCCCAGGCAGTTCAGCTATGTCCAAAACGGTTTGTACACACATCATACTTAAAATATTCATACATGAATTAAGTACTGGTTTAATCTGTGTGTAAGTGTACCAAGTATGACTTGAAATGTATAAACACTTTATATAAAATTTAACAACTTGAACCCTAGCATCTCTATTCTGGGGGGGGGGGGGGGGTATTTGAAAGAAAAATAGCCGAACTACATGCCTGTGTGTCGCAGCGCGTTGTGAGCTTGTAGATTAGCTATTTTTGGGCAAGAGAATTGATGTGGAGGGAAAAGTAAAGAACAGACCTCGGTCAACTGGGTACCAGTTTACTAAGGGTTTAAGCGGTTAAGCTCTGTAGCTGATGCCATTTATCCATGTTATGGGCATGTTGATGGGGGGTACAATATATACTCTTTGCTCATTGAGGGACACTAATGTGTCAGTAAACAGAGGGGAGGGGGATCAGTGGTTTGGCACGTTCAGCCTTCATCAGTGAGCAAAATGGGTTTGAATTAAAAACGTAATTTCGCTCTTATTCATCCTTTGGCAGAGGTAAGGTGGCAGTTGGCCAAGGCAACCCTTCCAAAAAAAGTGCTAGATGTATTCTAGTCAACGAGTCAGCTTATTTTTGTATTCTAGACAACGAGTCAGCTTATTTTTGTCTGAGACCACGGCAGAAGACAGCTCTCATGTACCGGTAGTACCATCATCTGCAGCATACAGAAGACCAGTTCCCATACAGTGAAACGCTATATAGGCTCCTTCATTAAGTTTGTCTTTTTACACTATACACATGCTATGAACATGGCCAGAAATGTGCTCACAATAACATGCATATTAAAACAATACTACCTAGAAACGGGATAGTGGGTGATATAAAGTCAAGTGACTTTGGAAGGAAGTGAGGAGAGTACAAATGCTGTGTGTGGATGTGGCATGTGGGTAGTGCAATGACACAATATATAACTGTGAGGAGGAGAGGAAAAATAGATTTTTAGACTTGTTTCACACTGCTGTTGTGTGGTGACCCTCGCCCACACTCCACTTCCAAAGATTAAATAATAATAGTTATGTTCATGTGTCATGCATTTCTCCAGTGAGCTTGTGTGTTGTCGTGCACTTGCATTGTGCGTGCTCCTGTTTGAGAGTATGTCTATGACAATGCCGTTATGCTCTGATGACTGTGACTGACCACTTTGTACATGCCACTCTGTGGTTTGTACTGTATGTCGCACATACGTACAGAGATAAACAAATGAGACAAACTCTCCAGCTTGTGTGTTTGCAAAACTGTCTATTCTGTCGACTAGGATGGATGTATGTTCGCTTTGCCTTTCTGGGTGAACCGCCAGTGCCGTGGGCTCACTGGAAGCAGTCTTTTGAGCTTTCTGTAATGGCTCTCAATTTCACCAGAATCAGCACAGCACAGAAACATGCAAAACAGTACAATAATAAATTTAAAAATCCAATGGCACTAAGGCCACAAATACAGTGTGTGAGTTTAAAATGATTCACTGGTCGCTGATGTGTTTTTCCCCGTTTTAGTTTTGTTCAACATGGCTGTAGAAACATATTAATGTTGTTTGCGATGCTCAAAATATTGTCAGTTTGTTGTCTCAGTGTCCACAGGTTCTACAGGAGTAACAGGGCTTGTGTTAGAGCTGATACGGTTTGTAAAAGGACAGTGGTTTTCAAAGTGCAGGCTGCCACGAGGGGCCAGGGGGCTGAATGGAAAGGTGAGGGAAATGGGGGAGGAAATGGAGATATAAAAAACTTCATTTCAAATCAAATTCAATTGAACCTACCATCCCTATTTTGCGCATGTCACAACAGGAGGCCTGTCCCCGACTACAGCTAGTCGAATCTGATTGGCCGATTAATGCCTGGCAGTCGACTATAGGCAACTTCTGCATGCTTTGACTGAGTCTGATCAGTATTTTTGCATAATATAAAAAAGGTTATGCAATAGAGGAACATTTCATTTGGGCTGTGGGTGTCCGATACTAACATATACTTGCATGGTTTCTCCCAAATAGTTTCAAACTATTTGTTATTTAATATATCGATTAGTTGACTATTAAGGTCAGACCTACATAACAAGGATGTAATTTTCCAAACTTTAACAAACTTTTCCCTTTTTTTCCCCATTCTGCAACAGGCTATTTGGGGGTGCTTGGCATGGAAAGGCATGATAAGTTGAGGTGCAGAATCTGCTTTAGTTGAACAGACCACTGTTGGTGAATACAAATAAAACCCTGCCCACCATGGCCCCCCATTTCATTTGAAACGGTTGAAACGGCTAAATGTATGTGAGGCTCATGGAGAACTGGGGTGGCACAGTGCAAAAAGAACAAAAACTTAAAATGTTACTGTCAAGAGGGAGAGGTGGTCTTGCTGTTGTCACGGAGATGAGGTGCCGGGCCCGTCCAGGCGCGGTACACCAGCAGCAGGCTGAGGCCCAGCGCCCACGTGCGGACCGGAGACAGGAAGAAGGCCAGCGGGCCGTAAGTCTCCAACAGGAAGTAGCAGGAGTAGGCCTGCCATGTCAGGAGGAGCAGCATGGCGGCGTGCACCAGCAGAGTCCGCCAGCGGCAGCCTGGCCGCAGGAAGTGGGAGCGAAAGGTGTTGCCGCGGCAACGCTGGTTCAGGCTCCAACACAGGTAGCAGGTGAGGGGCATGTTGAAGAAGAGCAGCTGCACAGGAAGCAAGGAGGAAGGAATTAATTGCGACCGTCAGGGAGCAGTTTACTATGAAAACCTCCACCGGCCGTCCGTCCGTCGGTCGGTCACACGTCACACGTCACACCTTTGCCCTGCTCATATCTCCGCATCAGTATATAGGGCTTGTTTGTTTATTGTATGACATCACGCCACATCATCAGCTGTGGACTCTGTGATGTCATCGTATCGCATCAGTATATAGGGCTTGTTTGTTTATTGTATGACATCATGCCACATCATCAGCTGTGGACTCTGTGATGTCATCGTATCTCCATATATGGCCATCTCCGTATATGGAGATATAAGTCGTCCATGCCCAAGTATGGGCTGGTGAGGTCAGACTTTGTGTGATGCGTAGGTTATCTCCATATATGGAGATTCAACATTCCAGGCAATGCTCTCTTCCCTGGTGAGAATTGCCCCTTTATATAGGGCTTGTTTGTGTATTGTATGACATCACGCCACATCATCAGCTGTGGACTCTGTGATGTCATCGTATCTCCATATATGGCCATCTCCGTATATGGAGATATAAGTCGTCCATGCCCAAGTATGGGCTGGTGAGGTCAGACTTTGTGTGATGCGTAGGTTATCTCCATATATGGAGATTCAACATTCCAGGTGTAACTATGGCTACCCGTATGACGTGAGAGGTGGAGGTTGTGATATTTGTGGAGATAAGCGACCAACGGTCGCTTATCTCCCGATTAGGGAGTCTTACTGGTCTTGAACCCATTTAGGCCTAGAATTATTGAATGCTTTAACAGTGAAAATAGCAGATATACAAGCTCGCAGCGCTGCACCTTGTATATCTGCTATTTTTCAATAGTTAAAGCATAAAATAATGAAACACAATAATGTGTATTGTGTACCCGTTCTAAATAGGTTAAACGTGCACGACGAAAGAGTCGTTCTTTTTTATCAAATTATCTGGATACATTTAAATTCATTGGACGGGCAGCAACCAATGACACACTGCTTTTATTATTTTTGTAGGACACTCCGTTTCCGCTTTTACGACACCGACTAAATTCCTCCACCCAGATTAGGAAGGACCGCCCTCCGTCCTTTGCATTGGTTCTGCAATGCAGGTTTTAGTTTTTTAATGTCAGACCTGTTACCATCCACCTCTGGCACACACAGAATTAGAACATCACTAGCCTGGAAACCAGACAAATCTACCATTGCAACAAAAATGCCCTCTGCAGTTTTGGTCTGACACCGCTCAGTTGTGATTGGATTTCACTCCCTCCGAAGCAGTGAGGGACCAATCAGTGCCCATTATGCAAATATGGGTTTGGTGTATCACCAGATGCCTTTTTTGGAGAAGAAAACGCCCCTTGGAACTGCATGTCCCACACAGAGATTCCAGATTAATATCTACGCAGGGATATTAGTCTGGCTGTGCCAGGCTAGAACGTCACCAGACCTATCAGTAGGCGGAGATCTCTGAAAGTCTGGCTACACGTCACAAGATTATCCCCTGCCTGCTTCCCTCCTGTGAACAACACGGTCAATTTGTTTGAGAGCACATCTGACAAAGCTAATCTAACCCCTGTCTCCATGGTGGTAGGCAGCAATTTAACCTCTGCACCACACATACGCCTCATCTTATTTTGTTGTTTCAGCATAAGCAGGAAATATACAGTATACCATTTTTCTTTTATACAACTATGCTATCAACACATGTCACCAGTGTTAATATGGAAACTCCACACTATCTATAGAGAGGTCTACTTACTTGAATGACGCCAACAACGTAAGTGAGACTGCCCTCCAGGAAGTGGCCATCGATGAATACTCCAAATGCGAAGCAGGCACCACCGTGGCCATCTATCATTTCTCCTATGAACCACGGACCTGTAGGATGACAGAACAAGCCACGGTGTCCGTCATGACATAAGTAGGGCTTTTACAATATCAAGATGTTCACCCTTTAGTACTACTCTTGTCTGGCCAACATATCTGAGTAGAGAAAAAGGACTCACCCAAGGCTGTACACAGGTTGAAGAGCAGTAGAGAATAGTAGAAGGTGTTCATCTTACTGACCAGGTGGAGGGAGAAGCTAACTTGAGAGGACAGCCCCGTAGATGCTGGAGAGGAATGGCAGAAAATGAGTTTAGTGTCTGAATGACGTAATGAACAAATTACAATTATTTACAATTATATTAAATATAATTTCATTTGCAAAACGAACTCCATTTATTGTAATGCAGCACTTGTATATGCTGTTTTGCTCAGAAAAACTAAATATTTGGATGAAGTCATGGCTGAGAAGATGGGAAATGCATGGTTTATACATTTTCCAGTTCAAGCTGGAGGTGAGACACTTCTCGGTCAGCTCACTCTCACTGGCTACTGCCGGTTTCTGCTCAATATTCCATGGCTGTTCCTATCACACTACAGGGTTTTAAGTCGTAAATATCAAACATGTTTATTTACAATTCAAAATCAGGGAGACTCTGATCCTGTCGATAACATTAACATTATGTCTGTAAAACCCTCAGACTACAGGATTATTCGAAAGATGATCAGTTCAGACCTGCCGGGAACAGCCCCCATTCGAGCTGTGATTGGTATAGCAGCATCAGCTGAGTGCCAACGTAGCTGAGCTTTGATTGACATACAGTAGCGTCAGCTGAGTGCTAACATTGCTGAGCTGTGGTTGACGTACAGTAGCAGCATCAGCTGAGCTGTGTGGTTCGTTCAATGCATGTGGCACACAGCTGTGTTGTGATTGGTCTACTTATGTGTGAACAGATACACAGGGTTCCTACACATTTTTACCAATTAATTTCCAAAACTTTTCCACAACTTTTCCAGAATATATAACCCAATTTCCAGGAATATATAACAATAATTCAGCTCAATAACAAGTCGCTTACTCCTATCCCCAATGCCCAAAGACAGGTAGTGTATGCCAGTGGTTCTCAACCTTTTCAGGCTGTGAACCCCGAAATAATCATATTTTAACTGGGGACCCGGCACCCTGACGAGCACAAAGAGTTGAGGAATTTTGTATAACACGGTTCTATTGTGAAAATAGCAGATCTACATGCTCCCAACGCCTCGCAACGTGCATGTAGATCAGCTATTTTCACAATTTCTGCCTCTAATATTTGACAATTTGGCCAATGTTTAATTTGTCATTTCAGAGGTATTAACAAAATCAATAACCAAAGACAATGCATAGCTATTTTTTTCCAGGACCTTCCAGGATCCTTGATCAATTCCAAAACTTTTCAAGTACTGGAAAAATATTTGTCTAATTTCAAAATATTTCCAGGAATGTCATGACCGTGGAACCCTGGATACATATAGAAACAGAGATAGCTATAGAGATAGACAAATCCTGTTCGATGGGAGGTGTTAGCTGACCTCTGCCAGAGGGAACAGGGAGGAACCTGAAGAGCAGCAGTACGATGACATTCATCAGCATGATGATGATGAAGGCCACGCGGCCCAGGATGTAGTGGTCCGTGAGGAGGATGAAGGACTGAACAAAGCCGAAGCTGGGAGACAGTTCCTCCTCCAAGGTGAACTGCTGCTCCCGCACTGTTGACCGTCCTGCAGAGTCCTGACACACACACACACACACACACACACACACACACACACACACACACACACACACACACACACACACACACACACACACACACACACACACACACACACACACACACACACACACACACAGACACACAGAACATAAATTAATCCAACGTGAAACAAATAAACAAACCATTCCAGAGTCCCAGCATACTGTATATAGTAGAACAGTACCAACCTCCACTGTGACCTGGATGCTGTGTAGTCCAGTGAGGTAGAGAGAGGGGTCCCACAGCACCACATACAGAGGGCCCCCAGCAGGACGACCGGCCCCTACCGGCTCCCCGTCCACATTCACATGCACTGCTGTGACCTGAGCGTCAGAAAAGGCCAGAATCCTGTGGGGAAAACAGGAGGAACAGAAGTTAGTGAGATAGTAGTGAAAGCTGATGGAAACCTTACAAGAAAGCTGTTGGTTGGTGGCAGGGTAACGGGAAACTCCATATATAGAAAATCAATGTCAATGTACTGTCTAGAAAACTGAACTTTAAAACAAAGATCCTGACCTGGATACTCACATCCCTATGCAATGTTTCTACTGTCATACAGACAAAAATGTGGTCAAATGTAATTATCAGGGTTCCCACACATCTTTACCAATTAATTTCCAAAACTTTTCCAGAATATTTAACCCGATTTCCAGGACTATATAACAATAATTCAGCTCAATAACGAGTCACTTACTCCTATGCGCAATGCCCAAAGACAGGTAGTGTATGCCAGTGGTTCTCAACCTTTTCAGGCCATGACCCCCAAAATAATCATATTTGAGACCCCGGCACCCTGACGAGAGGAATTTTTTATAACACGGTTTTATTGTGAAAAGAGCCGATCTACATGCTCACAACGCCGAGGGGTTGTGAGCATGTAGATCTGCCATTTTCACAATTTCTGCCTCTAATATTTGACAATTTGGCCAATGTTTAATTTGTCATTTCAGAGGTATAAACAAAATCAATAACCAAAGACAATGCATGGCTATTTTTTCCAGGACCTTCCAGGACCCTTGATCAATTCCAAAACGTTTCCAGTACTGGAAAAATATTTTTCTAATTTCAAAATATTTCCAGGAATTTCATGACCGTGGGAACCCTGAATTATGATATATACTAACACTGGCTGGAAATCTAGATATAGACAGGTTTTACATAAATCAAGATTTAATGCATAAGAGAAAGGGAGTCATAGTTGGAAGAAGATGCATGAGAAGGTGGTAGTGTGGGAGTCTGTCACGGTTCAGGATGACACACACAGAGGGGAGACCTGATGTGCGTTGATCTTGGTATTCGACCCAGAGGCTCCAGGCCGGGGTGCAGGTACTGTGCCTCCTTGGGGTTGGTGATGAGCACAGCAGGCCACTGCTCAAACGTCAGGTCAGAGAAACTCAGCATGTCATGATCAAAGGCTAGAACTCTATACCTGCAGCAAGGAACAGGAATGAACCAAGAAATAAGGATTTAATTCAATAATCGATTTAACAATCGGTCATTTGATAAATCGTTTGATTAATAATCTAATCCGTATTTTGAGTATAAAAATAACACATAAGTGGTTAATCAATTTGTTGAAACATTTCTTATAAGCACTTCCCGGTTAATTAAAAAAGTAATCAAGAAAATAATCGATGGTTGCAGGCAGCCCTACATGAAATGTACCAAGAGATGCAAAGAAATGTACCAAGAGATGCAAAGAAAGAAAGAAAGACAAATGGAAGTGAAGAACCAAAGAAAGAAAAAAAGAATAATGAATGTCATGCTCATATATCGTGTCTTACCTGCGGTTGTCCATCCAGTCCCCCAGCTCCAGCTCCAGGGTACCTTGGGGGTGTCGGCTGTGCAAGACTGGCATCAAACCTCCCAGAGTGTGCAGGTGTCCACACAGATAAGCGACAGCTGAGCTGCACACAGGGGGCAGTATGCATAAGTACAGTACTGTACACGCCACATGAAGCAAACTAATGCGTCAGTAGTAGTGATGTAATAGTAACAGTAGAACAAGAGCCGTAAGTTTGCAAATAGCAGAGGTATACCAATGTAAATTCATCAATGCATTACACTGTTACCTCATCACATCCCTGACTCCAGGAGAGGGAGAGATGACAGTAGAGGTGGTGTAGTGACCAAACCAGATGGACTGGTTGCTGCTACGACTCTCAGCCCTAAATGATGCAAGCAAGTTCATCTGGGTCTGGGAGCCGTTGGCAGGGGGAAAACACAGGTTGTCAGCTTTTGTCACTGAGTGCTTGTTGTAAATGATGCATTTTCACAAAGGATCACGCAAACATCTCACCAAAGTACACAGCACATATTCAATTATTTGCATACCTTTCTAAGCCACAGACACACACACACACACACACACACACACACACACACACACACACACACACACACACACACACACACACACACACACACACACACACACACACACACACACACACACACACACACACGTAAAGCAAATGCATTTTACCAGACAGATCAGAGTACAGGAGGGATTAAAACAGATGACTACAGCTTATATATTATTCACGTTGTTATTCATTTACACCAGGCAGGCCTACCTGGTTAAGAATCCCAAAGAAATTATATGGCCTCTTAGGTCCTGGAGTGAGGGTAGCATCAGCACAGATGAAGGAATAGTTTCCAAAGGGAGTTTTGTGAACATAATGGAAGGAGCCAACTTTCTGATTAGCTGAGTACTTTCTAGAGAGATCAAAGTAAAGAAAGTCAAAGGCAAGAACAGTGCAGTTTGGAACCGAGCCAGCGGCTAGCATCCAGAATGATCTCAGGGATAATCTAATTTGCAAAGCTATAGAGATGAATGACTGAGGCCTCTAATGCCTCTGAGGGAATTTGTCTTGCAGGAGATGACCACAACATTAGAAACATTAACGAGACATGACATCAATCAGCTTCAAGAGCAACAGAACAATGAGGCATAAAATATTGTGCATGTCAAAAGGACAGGAGCAGCAGTCTGTCCATGCAGGCTGTTGCTTCTATTTCTGTCTTTCAGATAGCTCAGATAGCTTGGATTAAAGTCAATAAATGTGCCTGCTACCACTCATGTTTCAAAGGCAGGCACTACAGAGACTGGACTATGGTTTCCAAACAGTCAGATAGACTTGATGTTAATCACACTTTCAGAAGGGGTGCAACAGTTAAGCCAACTAAAAAATAATATTTACTATAATAATCGATTGGATTGAATTATTTATCTATGCAAGTTAACCACTTTTAACCTGGCATCCTTTTTAGGTACGGTATGTTTACATTTCTGACAAATAAAGTATTCAATCAATCAATCAATCAATCAATTAATCAAATATGTATAGTCTAAATCGTTCAGCACAACATTGTTGTATGAAAAAGTATAAAATAGTTCAAGTAGTTAATCAGGCTAATTGATTTATTTGATATTATTTATAAAATCAATTTATACACACGCACGCACGCACGCACACACACACACACACACACACACACACACACCACACCATATTACAGACCTGTAATAGTTGTTGATGCTGTCCAACGAGATTATGTTGAAGGCATCTGTTGGGAGAACGGAAATGGGGTAAGACACTGAACAGTGAGCTCCAAGCTAGTCAGAGACATCATGAGAGCCCAGTGACATTTAACTGTTAGGAACACCAACAGGACAGACCAGACCAGAGCAATTATGAAAATGACAGTGGGCAGTTCTTTTCAGTTCCCTTGTCGTTTATAGGAAGGGGAACATTACAAAGGAGGGAATGTACTAGCAGAATTCAATCCTAGGGCAGTCTTAGCCAAAGAACAACAGTCCAATATTCAGATGAAGAATTTCCTTCGAGACAATGGATGTTTAATTCCTGGACTACATTTCCTTGTGTTACTAGTCTGAGACTGAGATATTGATCGACATCATTCCCTCGTCGTTACCAGAGAAGAAGAAGAAAAATGACAAACTGACAGGACATTTGTTCAAAAGATGTGATCAATAGTATAAGAATATCTGTCAGGAAAAGCAATGCCTCCACAGATACAATACCATGGATTTTTCTAGACTGTAACAAAGTGCGGATATCTTGTTTCGCATCTAATAGCCCACAATCCAATAATGGAGGGGGGGCTTTTTTCATATGATGCTACAATAAATAGCTGCATGGACAATGGGCTCTTTCCATTCTCCAATATCCTGTAATCTGTTTCTCTGATGCTCGTTCAGTTTAAGGAACAGCATTATGCAGAGCAAAGTTACAAATTGCTGTGTTGGTTTGGGCTGCTGAAAAACTGTGCTAGAGATTTGCTGAACAATGCTTTCATTTTCAGCACTCAAATAAATGCTCCAAAATATGTGGGGGCGATGACATGCTTATTAAGTTCAATATCAACATAACAAAGAATGTTCTCTTCATTATGTAGACAAGGGATTAATTCTTCACAGAGCAAGAAAACATTTATTGGAAAGCCATTATTCAGAGATGCTTGTAATATTAAAAAAAAAACATTTTGTGATTTATTTGCCCCCTACAGATTATTTACAAACAGTAGCGCTAGCAGTAATCACCATGATTTCCACGGATGTCGATCCATTTTGTGCGCTCCATCACCCTGGACCTCTTCAGTACATTGTGATAGGCCTGCCACTCCACCTCATGCTGCAGAGACCCAACCTTACTCTCTGTCTTAGCATCTGTCAGATCTCCTGTCATACACAAAGAGAGAGAAATATTGACGTTTGACGTTTCAAGGTCAGGGATAAGTACTACTGTCAGACAGATCTATGACTAAGAGTCAGAAAAATGAGGACCCCACCCACTCCGGTAAGGCAACAGGCAGCCATACTGCATACAAGATTCTTCCTAGCCATCTGATTATGTGAAAAGCATAGACTGCTTTTTACATATTTTGTATGACACAGGGAAACTCTATGGCATAGAGTGTCATGCAAAATAGGTTTGACATTACAAGCAGGAGAGAAGTATGTAATTACCCGTTGCAAGCACAAGAGCTGGTTTGATAACCTCAATGGTTTTGGTGCAGAACTTTTCAAAGTCTGGAATGCGTCTTGGGTCACGGAATCGGCTAATGTGAATGTCAGAAACCTTGAATCAAACGGGGGGAAAACAACAAAATATGGGTGAATTAAAAAAGGTCTGACATTAGAAGAAACATCAGAGCAGAATTGACGACAAGGAATTAGCTCAGAGCCACCTTGCTTGTCCTCCTTGCATAAACAGGTTACTACAGTATACCAGCAGAGTTCAAAGTCTTCACTACTGCCTGTGGACGTGCTGAGATTATATCTCTTTTTTTAAATGATAGCTCTCCAGTCAGTGCCCCAATTCATTTGTCAGGAGTTAAAATAGGTTGGCAGGGCATCAAATCCAGCTATAGCCAACAATTCAGTGTCCTACTTAATTCATAGCTTTAACAATGTAGAATCAATACTCTATATGAAATCAATGCTCTGTGGAGTCAATGTTAGAGTGCATAGCTACTGTATAACAGGACAGGATAAAGCGTCTCGTCTCACCTGTATGAACCAGAATATATTGTCCAACTCGCCATCGGGATACGGTGGCAGAGCCCCCCCGGACACATCTCGGGCAGAGGAGGGGCGCTGGATGCTCCGCTTGGGGTGCCAAGCCGTGTCATAGCTGTCCAGCACCCAGGAGGTGATGCACGCCAGGGCCAGTCCGAGCAGAACCAACGACCCGAACAGCCTCAGCATCCTCCTCCTGTAGTGGCGAGAGGTTCGGCTAACCACCGCTGCTTGTCCTGGACACAATAGCTAGCTAGTTACTGGTGGTGGTGGTTGAGGGGGACTATAAACTACTAACAAAGCACACGAACATTAACTAGCTAGCTACATGGCTAGAAGCTGGGGCTCACACCGCTGTCGCTGTGTCCATCGCAGCCCGGAGGGTGGCATCGAGGCTCAGCGTTCATCCAGAGCTCCGTTCAGGTGTCTTCTCCTGTCAGTGAGCAGGGGGTGGAGGTGGTGGTGAAGGAGGAGGAGGAGGAGGCTGCTAGTTCGCTAAGCTACCAGAGCCACCACACTGACCGGCTGGACTCGGAAACGTCATCGCTTTGATGCATCCTCCCACAAGTCTTTGCGAGAAGTGTCATTTTGTGGGGTCGCGTTCCAAACAGATCCCTCCCAACTCTCCCATGCGTCCTCTCCCCAACTCCTAGACAGCTACCTACCCTCTTCCAGCCCCGCTTTGAAGCTCTTCCTCTGCATCACACACTGACTGGTCGGGATGTGCTTTTTCATCCACTGCCTCGTGTTTAAATTATATAATATATATTCTATATAAATTACTCTATATTACAACAACACATAATTGCTCAACACTTTAATTAGTGGGCTAAACTAAAAAATCACACAGTGTGAGGTGAGCGGTGCTATTATTTATGAAGAGTTAATTTCATCAAGCACCGCTCAAATCACACATAGTGTGAAGTGAGCGGTGATTTTATGAGTTAATTTCATCAAGCGTCCCACTAGCCAATCACAGCGGGTCCTGCGAAGCTTGGCCAATAATGGAACCATAGATCCAGGACCCTGGGAGTACAACAAACTTTGATCTGATTGTGTGCCACACTGCCACTGCCAAGATGTATAGGCCATGCTTCAGTTTATTTAATTCCGGACATTTTACACAACAAATTTTGAACATATGTTTTTCCCCACAGTTTTTGACTGGACATTTTACACAAGTTAAACTTTGAGCCGTTTGATCATGAAGCCATATCTATGGGCCTGATGTATCCCGCGCTTCAGTTTACTTAAAGGGATATATCACTTTAAAAAAAAACGTGTGGTCATTTTATGATCGTCTATTAAACCTGGACAGATTTTTTTTTTCATCTATTACTATTTCTATTTTTTTTATTGTATTTTCTTTTCTTCATTTTCCCCAAAAAATGATTTAAAAAAATTATCGAGAAAAAAAAAAAAAAAAAACATGTCAAGCATATATTAGGTGGGTGTCAGGAGTCACCAGAAAAAATAACGTGTGTTTTCAATGAATCTATCATGGTTAAAATGGAGTTTGAAGTTACAATGGGTTTGTATAGGAAGGGGGAGTGTCTGATAAAATGAATACCAGTAAGACTCTAGGGCAAAAAATGTGTTTTTCCAAAATCGGCCTGATGGTGGCGCTATATATATACTGTGTACCGATTTGCGTGATTTTAGGCCAAAATGTGTAGGAGCAGTGTCCAAAAATGTGTTTGAAAAAATCGGCCTGATGGTGGCGCTATATGGGACAGATCCATGTTGATGAGATGAGTGTAGACATACTGTGTAGCGATTTGTGTGATTTTAGGGCAAAATGTGTAGGAGCAGTGTCCAAAAATGTGTTTAAAAAATCGGCCCGAAGGTGGCGCTAAATGGGACAGATCCATGTTGATGAGATGAGTGTAGACATACTGTGTAACGACTTGCGTGATTTTAGGGCAAAATCTGTTGGAGCAGTGTCCAAAAATGTGTTTGAAAAAATCGGCCTGATGGTGGCGCTATATGGGACAGATCCATGTTGATGACATGAGTGTAGACATACTGTGTTGCGATTTGCGTGATTTTAGGGCAAAATCTGTAGGAGCAGTGTCCAAAAATGTGTTTTAAAAAATCAGCCTGAAGGTGGCGCTATATTGGACAGATCCATGTTGATGAGATGAGAGTGTAGACATACTGTAGTGTGTAGCGATTTGCGTGATTGTAGGGCAAAAATTGTAGGAGCAGTGTCAAAAAATGTGTTTTGCAAGAATCGGCCTCATGGTGGCGCTAGAAGAGGGCCATGTGAGAATTGGTTGTGGTTTGGCAGGCAAGGACTGTGTGTACAAAATTTGGCATGGATCGGGGCAACGGTTGCGGAGATATGAGCAGGGCAAAAGTGTGACGTGTGACTGACAGACTGACGGACTGACGGACTGACGGAGGGACGGACGGACGGACGGACGGACGGACTGACAGCCGGTGGAGGTTTGGATAGTGTGCAAGTAACTGCGACCTAACGGTCGCAAAATATCTAAAAATACTTAATCAAGCAACTTAAAATCTGTCCAGGGTGTTCACAAAAGCCTGATTTACGATAAAATGACCAAAAGTTAGTTTAAAGTGAAATATCCCTTTAAGACATGCCCCATAATCGAAAGAAATCACGTTTTTCTCTTCGGGTGTCGTTTTTGACCGGACAAAGCCAGATTTTGGAGCTGTATAGGTCAGGGGGTAGCTCCTTTTCCAGGAGCACCGCTCAAAAAGACGCGTTCACGCTCTCCGATTTGGAAGGCTCCGTGCACGAGCTTTAAAGACCCACTGCGCGTGCACGCGAGGCTGTTGCGAGGGGGGATCGAGTCGTGAGCGCGCGCGCAGGGCTTCAGAGAGAGAGAGAGTCGTCAACGTCACGGATCTGCAGCGATCGAAAGAGAGAGAGAGAGAGAGTAGAGAGACAGAGAGAGAGATGCTGAGGTGACAGGGAGAAGGAGAACAGGGACGATCATACATAAACACTATTTAGCGAACCTCCCTTATTTATAATAATCGCACCGTAGTCACAACCATTGTACTGGACAATTCATTCGCCATGGGATTCCGCTCCTCGGCGTCGCTGCGGTCACATCATCAGCCTCCACACGTAGAGGATTTGTTGTAACCACACCCGGCACGGCACGGCCCGGCTCCACTCGGATCAAGGAGGACCAAGGTAAGGAGGAGGAGGAGGAGGATAACGCGGCCATGCCGTAGGAATGACAGGCAAAACGGACATAATTAATTTCATTATTTTATTTATCATAGACCGCAGCGATACTCTTGGCGCGACACAACATTGCACCCTTTTTATAGCACGAAAATAGTCGGATCTGCAACCACACACTGACACACACACACACACATCCCTTCGTCGCGGTGGATGCAATGCGTTGTGAGCTTGTATATTCTATTTTCGGCGCGCGGCACCGTCGTAAGCGGCGGGGTAGAAGCGTCGGACTCGTAGCTAAATAGCCCGTCGGCACTCTGAAGAGTAGAGATAATGCATTGAGTTTGTTATGAGCTGGCGTGGCCTGTGCAGCGCTGTCTGTGCGTGTACGCGCATCAGTAAATCTGCTGTAGCTATGCAACAGCTCCCACACACACACACACACACACACACACACACACACACACACACACACACACACACACACACACACACACACACACACACAGTGGTGGAAAAAGTACTCACGTTCTCAAGTAAACGTATAATACTGCAATGCACTCTGTTACAAGTAAAAGTCAGGAATTAAAAATGTAGGCCTACTTGAGTAAAAGTACAAAAGTATTGGTATCAAAAGTAGAAAGTACTCATTATGCAGAATGTCCCATATACGTTTTCAAATGTAAAAATCTTTTGAAAATAGCAGATCTACAACTTAGCTCACAATGCGTCCCATCGTGAGGCAGAGGCATTGTGAGCTTAGATCTGCAATTTTCAAATGGCTGCAATGTGTTGAAGTGGTGTTTTAGGCCTATGTTTTGTAATAATCAATGATTATCAATCTACAAAGTAACTAGTTAGTATAACTATGTAAAATATTTGGATACAAGATGTAGTGGAGTAGAAGTAAAAGTGTTGGAAATACTCAGTCAAGTAAAGTACAAATACCGGTACCTCAAAATTGCTTTTAAGTACAGTACTTCAGTAAATGTACCTAGTTACTTTCCACCACTGCGCGCGCGCACACACACACACACACACACACACACACACACACACACACACACACACACACACACACACACACACACACACCAGGCCCAGTCCAAGGGACAAAAATTGGATGTTTGTGTACTTTTGCTGAATAGCAGCATGACAGCTGGCTCAACCATACTACTGCAGTCTGCTATCTGCCAGAGTCCATCGAAAATCGACCTCGTCACAGCTGTGTGCGTAGGCTATATACTCTCCCCCTTATACATTTATCCATGTGTTATTTTTTTTACGCACATGCATGCGTGCATAATAGCATTATTATAGCTGCTGTATGTTGAATTAGTAACTAATATCTAATCAGATATTCCCCTATAGTCTTGATTCATAATGTTAAACAGTTCCCCTACTCAGACAGTCACTCTTCCATATTATGCACTGTCCGGATATTTGCTTTATTTACTGTCGCATTACCATGTAGCCTACAGGGCTTTCCCTGACTCTGTAAGTATGTACTGTAACCATGCTGTGCGTTGGACAGAGCCAGAGATGAGGGCCTCCACTGCCTGGCTGGCACCTCTCCAGACTTCAGAGGAGAGCTGTCATTGTCAGGCGGCAGGCCATCGCCACCACCAGCAATCCATCCAACAAGTCTCACTTCACTTCACCTCAGAGGGGCTTTATTATTGGCAAAATAAACATTATGTTTACCAAAAGGGGGGGAAAAAATTGCCAAAGGGGGGAAAAAAACACATACAATACAATTAACGACGTTGGCATGTTAGAATAAACTAAAGAAATGATTTTGACAGAGCTGTCTGTATCTCACAACATGAAAATGTAGGATAGGCATTCTCTGATTTGCTATTGTTGATGTAGGTCTATATATGTTTTTTTCCCTTTATTAAGTATCCTTTATTTGTATTTTATTTTCTTTACATGGTGAACATGTGCTGTATACGTACACTCCTTAAACATATTACTGCATCCTAAACCATGAATATGTAGGACAGGCACTATTATGCATGTATTTTAAACCATGAATACGTAGGATAGGCATTCATACGCTTTTTTAGCTTCAGCCTATTCCTTTTGATATATAATACACAGATGACTGGCAGTCTTTTATGATGGTCCATGGTTGTATTCCATTGGAGACTCTCTCTCTCTCTCTCTCCTCTCTCTCTCGCTCGCTCTCTCTCTCTCTCTCTCGCTCTCTCTCTCTCTCTCTCTCTCTCTCTCTCTCTCTCTCTCTCTCCTCTCTCTCTCTCTCTCTCTCTCGCCCTCTCTTTCTCTCTCTCAGATGACTTGGTCAGCTCTCTAACACACTAGCTATTTATATTATAGTGAACAGATAAGATGTTTACAGTAGATGATTCGAAGGGGTTGATACTAGTTATTTACGGTCAACTTAAATAACTACAACTTAAATGCACGTGGGCGCATGCATAAGGGTGTATCCGCATAATATGTCTACATGCATATTTTCAGAATATACAAAAGTAGATCCTTGTGACAGGAATAATCAGTTCCAAATCAAACTACAGATCAAAGTAGTTTTTCTTAATATTTGCTGACAAAACATCTGTTTCACCATGGGCACACAGATCTTTGGATGTGCTCTGTCACTGCATGACGTGTCATGTTGCTTTATGCAGCCATAAAGCCATGTTTCCTGCAGAGCAAAAGGCCAGAGGATAGGACAAGCTGCAGTCAGCAAATGAAAATGGCATTGCACGGTACAGTCACCATGTGCGATTCACTGTGAGAGAGAGGAGAGGTTGTTATTGATAATGGGTCTAATTACTGGAACAAAGCTTGTTTTTAGTGGCCAAGGCCACGAAGTGGCAAATGGCCACTCATTGATATTGGACTTCATCATTACTATTATTATTATTATTATTCCGCCACTTTTTCTCTAGCGGCTAGACCGTGCAGTCGCTTTTTACGAAACTCGGCAGTATGGCAGAGGACTATGCCAAACGGCTAAAACGCGAAGCTCGCAACAATCGGCCAAAGGGTGGCGCTGTAGGAAGCCTTCGAAAGTGCAAACTTTGAACTGGTGTAGCTCATGCCCTGTTTCAGGTAAAGCAATGAAACCTGTATACACTTATGCGTCTCCTCATGCCGAACAACTTTTACGCTCTGACTTTTGACCTCTGACCTTTACCTCTCCCACAATTTTGAATTATATGAAAAACAGTCAAAATCTATCTCCTCCTGGGATTTTCGCGTAACGTGCGCGAAACTTTTTTTACATGAACTTTGGACCAACACGGTCATCGCACAGCGGCCGGATTTTCTTTAAAGCGAAACATTATTTTTTAATAATTATCCGTATAATGCAGTTTCATGCAAATTATTCTTCTGCCTCTAAATCATACATGCAAAGTGACACGTTCATGGCAGTATGGCAGAGGACTATGCCAAACGGCTAAAACGCGAAGCTCGCAACAATCGGCCAAAGGGTGGCGCTGTAGGAAGCCTTCGAAAGTGCAAACTTTGAACTGGTGTAGCTCATGCCCTGTTTCAGGTACAGCAATGAAACCTGTATACACTTATGCATCTCCTCATGCCGAACAACTTTTACGCTCTGACTTTTGACCTCTGACCTTTACCTCTCCCACAATTTTAAATTATATGAAAAACAGTAAAAATCTATCTCCTCCTGGGATTTTCGCGTAACGTGCGCGAAACCTTTTTTTACATGAACTTTGGACCAACACGGTCATCGCACAGCGGCCGGATTTTCTTTAAAGCGAAACATTATTTTTTAATAATTCACTCAATGTTGCAGTTTTATGCAAATTATTCTTCTGCCTCTAAATCATACATGCAAAGTGACACGTTCATGGCATTTGGCAAATATGTAGAGGGTTAGTCCAAATATCACTGAAAGCAATCTTACTCCAATTGGCCAAAGGGGGGCGCTATACGAAGCGTTTGAAAACTCAAACTTTAAAGGGGCATAAGTCATGCCTCGTTTCGTTTGAAGACATGCAACTTGCTTACACGCGTGCCTTGACTCAAGCGGAAGACATCTGTGTCTTTGTTAAGTAAGCTCCGCCCTTAGATTTTCCGACATTTTGAGCAGTTTGTAAAACACTTAAACCCGCTTTTATTCCGGAACTTTCGCGTCACGTGCACGGAACTTTTTTTACATGAACTTTGGACCAATATCTAAAGATCTGTCAGATCGTTTTTTTTTTATTTTATTGAAACATGCTTTTTTAATAATTCAATCAACATTGCAAGTCTTATGCAAATTATTCTTCTGCCTCTAAAACATACATGCAAAGTAAAATTTCATGATGAACTACTATAGAGGGTTAGTCCAAATATCACTGAAACCAATCTTACCCCAATTGGCCAAAGGGGGGCGCTATATCATTTTGAAAGAAGGCGTCAAGTTAATTACATGAAACTTTTTCTTTTTTCTTTTCTTTTTTTTTAAATGACAGGTCCATTATGTGTGACTGCCGTAGTGTAGTGGTCAGTGCCTGTGCCTGATATTCGGATGGTTGTGAGTTCGAACCCCACGTTGGGTAGAGTTGATGTTAACATCCTGGATGCCCATGGCATGTGCATATGTGAAACTCTTTAATGTTGACACGTCTGATCTAACGTTCATGTTTAAAATGAGCCCTTCTCTACCGGCCGTTTTGAGTAAAAGAAAATATGATCACTCGAAAATGTCAGAAATACTCAGATTACATTTACTCAGATTGATTTCATCTCAAGCCTCCAAAATATAAAAAAGAAATCAATAAAATCAAGGCACTCAGCCTACATAGAACTTTTTTTTTTTAAACAAACATGGTTAACACATCCTGTGGCTGCCTAGTGTAGTGGTCAGGGCACATGCCTTACATGCAGAAGCTCGTTGGCTGCCTAGTGTAGTGGTCAGGGCACATGCCTTACATGCAGAAGCTCGTTGGATCGAATCCCACCTGGGGCTTGTATAAGCATAAAACCATGACATAAATCCTGAAACCTGAAACAAGCATTATAATACAAACTGTCATGTCTACACCTATGTTGTGATTTCCAAGGATTGCAATGATACCATGTACCAGCTCAGTGGTCTAGTGGTTTGAGTGTCTGCCCTGAGACTGGGAGATTTGGGTTCAAACCCGGGTTGCGTCATACCAAAGATTCTAAAAAAATGGGACCCAGTTCCTCCCTGCTTGAAACTCAACATCTAGGGTTGGATTGGGGGTAACTCCCTGCGACATACTAGTGTCATGTCCAGGGGGTGTACTTGTACAACAAGTTACCTTGCGCTACAGAAACGGCGATTCATGGCCTGGCCGATTCATATGGTCTTCATAGCTCAGCAAGGCTTACTATGTACATCATCAAACTGTCCAGGTGCATAGTATCACAGTTTTTTTTTTTTTTTTTATGTCTGTTGCATATAGGCCTACAGTCTTTTGCATACATGTTGTGTAGAGGCCAATTTGTGCTTTTACCTATAACCACCGATTAGTGTAAAACTTTGTATGCATGAAACTTTTTCTTTTTTTTTTCTTTTTTTTTAAATGACAGGTCCTTTATGCGTGACTACCGTAGTGTACAGTACCTGTGCCTGATATACGGATGGTTGTGAGCTCAAACCCCACGTCGGGTTGAGTTGATGTTAACATCCTGGATGCCCATGGCATGTGCGTATGTCAAACTCTTTAATGTTGACACGTCTGATCTAACTCCAGATCACGTTCATGTTTAAAATGAGCCCTTCTCTACCAGCCGTTTTTTTTCTGTTCTGAGTAAAAGAAAATATGATCACTCGAAAATGTCAGAAATACATACAATAGATTACATTTACTCAGATTGATTTCACCCCAAGCCTCCAAAATATAAAAAAGAAATCAATAAAATCAAGGCACTCAGCCTACATAGAACTTTTTTTTCAAACAAACATGGCAAACAGATTCTGTGGCTGCATAGTGTATTGGTCAGGGCATATGCCTTTCATGCAGAAGGTCGTTGGATCGAATCCCGCCTGGGGTTTATATAAGCGTAAAACCATGATGTTTGGTACACTTCACAGTTTGGTTCCTTGAACAATGTCTGATATGGAGCCTTCCTAAAAATGTCCCCCAACCCCCCTTGATGTGTATTTTAATATCCGCCATTACTAAATAATGTATTTTGCATCATAAATCCTGAAACAAGCATTATAATACAAACTGTCATGTCTACACCTATGTTGTGATTTCCAAGGATTGCAACGATATCATGTACCAGCTCAGTGGCCTAGTGGTTTGAGTGTCTGCCCTGAGACTGGGAGATCCAGGTTCAAGCCCCGGTCGCGTCATACCAAAGATTCTAAAAAATGTTACCCAGTGCCTCCCTGCTTGAAACTCAGAATCAGGGGTTGGAATGGGGGAAACTACCTGTGTCATGTCCAGGGGGTGTACTTGTACATCAAGTTGCCTTATGCTACAGAAACAGGAGATAGGCTCCTGCCCTATGAGATTCATAGCCGTGCCGATTCATATGATCTTCATAGCTCAGCAAGGCTTACTAGGTTCAGGTTTATTAGTCAAATGCATATCCATACAGGTATAGACATACAATGAAATGCTTGTGCCAGGAGCACTCTCAGCCTTATTACACACAAAAAAACAAGACAACAACAGGTCACCCAGGACAACCCAAAAACAACAAAACAACCATACAGTGTAACAGTGTACAGTATAAAAACTGCGTATATTGCACATGACTACCTACGTCTCGCTTCCATCTCTTCGTTAAGCAACCTGATTGCTTGAGCATAAAAACTATTACTGAAACGGGTGGTGTGAGATTTGATGCTCTGGTAACGTTTTTTGGATGGGAGGAGATAGAACAGGGAATGGGCGGGATGACAGCTGTCCTTTAAGATGTTCTCTGTCTTTTTCTTACAGCGTGTGTTATAGATTGTGTGTAGCTGTGGTAATTCTGTGCCAATGATTTTGGCAGCTCTCTTCACAATTCTCTGTAACTGTGTACTGTCTTGAACAGTCACGTTACCAAACCACACTGTGATGCATCCTGTCAAAACACTTTCTATGGTACAGCGATAGAAATTAACAAGAGCCTTGGTGCTCAGGCCAAATCTCCTGAGGCGCCTCAGAAAGTACAATCGCTGCTGTGCTTTCATAAGGATACCTTCGCTGTTTTGAGACCATGTGAGTGAGTTTGTTATGTGAACACCCAGGAATTTGAAACTGAAAATATGTACAGTACATAATCAAACTGTCCAGGTGTAACAGTTTTTTATGTCTGTTGCATATAGGCCTACATTCTTTTGCATACATGTTGTGTAGAGGCCAATTTGTGCTTTGACCTATAACCACCGATTAGTTTAAAACTTTGTATGCACACTTCCCAGAGGCCAAGGAAAAACCTGTGCCCTGCATTTTTCACATCTGCCATTTATAGCGCCACCAGAAGGCCAACTTACAGTATGTAAAACACATTCTTCGATATTACTCCTTCAGATTTTATCCGAAAATCACACAAATCAGTACACAGTATCTCTACAGTGATGTAATCATGACGGATTTGTCAGATATAATATTCTATCTAATTGGCTAACATTGAATTCCAAGGTTTGCAGGATTGCTCCTTTTTGAACAAAATGTCTCAAACGCAGCCTGCTATGTGTGTGAGATTTTGCACACACATTCCCACTAGGCCAAGGAACAGATGCCACCCTTCTCACATTGGCCTGTTATAGCGCCACCAGCGGGTCAATTTTTGCCAAACACATTTTTGGAACAAAATGCTTCAAATCCCGCATGCAGCGTCCGATTGCCGTGAAAGGCCCAAGAACACGTGGCACCCTTTTCACTTTGGCCTATTATAGAGTCACCGCTAGGCCAAAAAAAACCTACCTGACCTGCCGGAGTCCTGTTCGGAAGAACACTGCTTCCAGTTTTTCTTTGATTTGTTCTTTGCTTTCCCTTGATGCTTTTTTGCTTTCCTGCTTTTTCTGCCTTGGCCACTTTATCGCTGCTTGCAGCTATATTTTTAGTTTTATGTTTGTTTTCTTTTTTGATATCGGTGATGATTTGCATAGCGGAGAAGAACAGCAGTGTGCCAGTCTGTGAGGTGTGTGTGTGTGTGTGTGTGTGTGTGTGTGTGTGTGTGTGTGTGTGTGTGTGTGTGTGTGTGTGTGTGTGTGTGTATACGTGGTGTGCGTGAGTGCGTGTGTGTCATGGTGAGGTGGATATAGCCTGCTGACATGCAGACATATAGATGATTGTCTCTTACAGTATGCTTCCCTATCTAAACTCAGGGTCTGCAGCAAAGAGAAGTAGAAGTACAGAAGTGGAGTAACCCTCTTTCAACAAACACATCAAATCCTATGGGTGAAACATGATGCTTCCCCACCCCCCACCCAGCAGCACCCACCCTTATTTTTATTTTTTATAAATGTTTACAAAACACCCACCATTGGTGTTGTTGGTCTGCCTGAAAAGAGCCTGAGAGATAGGCAATTAGGCATGTTCGCTATAGCTCAAGTGTTGCAGGCAAGGATTGTTTTCCAGGTATTACCACGCCACGCCATGGGAATACTGCATGACCTTGATGAAATTCCCTACAGAGTAGTGGTCAAATCCCAGTGTTTACAGCAAGCTGCTTGGGATTGAATGGAGTTGAATCATTTAGAATCGCATTTCACTGCATGTTTCTTTTTCTTGTTTGGCCCGAAAGCCTTGTTTTGTCCCGTGTCAACACCGATTAGCATCTCGAATGGGTTGTGGCTCATCACTATACAAACATGCCACAAAGGTTGCTTTAACCTTAGCTACTAGACACACACGCAGACCACCAGAATCAGAAGTCTCTGGATGTACCGGTATGTTCACCTACTTCTCAGACACAGATACCGGTAAAAAAGAGAGAAAGTATTGAATATTTAGTACATATATACAAAAGTACAAAAAATATATGTCGGAATATGGTAGTATAAAGGTCAGACCATTCTGATGGCAGAGGAAAAAAATATGTATTTACAGCATATTATCTTTGAAGGCAAAATCTATTTTTTATCTCGCCCGCGATTCATTGTAAGATTCTCCCAATTTTCTCCCATTTCCCAGCTACTGTATCAGCTAAGAAACTAAAAATAAATATGTACTTAGAAGTAGAAGGATAGGATTGAATATTTAGGTGGTTTAATTTACATTTGTATTTATTTTGAAAATAAAATTTCCTGCCTTTTTGTAGATTACGTAGCTTGTCAATATACAGTAGGTCCTCAGTTACAGCGTCTCTTATGGTCTTATGTAAAATGTAAGTGAATTAAATAGTGAGTTGATCACCACTCAACTACCACAGCATTGTTCCACTACCTGCAACGATGCTGTATGCTTCCAGTTCCACCAAGGCCACCTCTCACCCGAGTGTCACCCCTGAGTCAGATTTCACATTCTCCTTCATTTCAGTGTTATGTAGTCAGCTTGTCCTTATGGCTCCCAATGCATGATGATGGGATTGATTTCATCCTTGATGTCATGAATCATGCACTGTAACTGTATAGTGTTGTAGACACTTGTTGCATAACCATAGATGTCTGTAGAATGATTGATTGGAAGCTGGGTTTTTACCGGATCTGTTGTGTGTTCGTCTGAAACCAGACCAGAGGAAGTTGACAGCGTGTTGTTCACCTGGGATGGTTATCTCTGCTTAGATAATAAAGGACTGGGTGCTTTCGCAGGGGAGCCTCTCATTTCAACCTGTTTAGTGAGGCAGGACAATCATTTTGGGAGGCAAGCAATGTGCAGAATGTAATAATTTCATCAGTTCCAGCCAGGAAGTGAGAATCGAAGAACTATACTCTAGCAAGCTCTTACGTTTCATACGTCTTGCACATCAGGGACAGGTTCCACACCACCATGTATGATGTAAGCAAAATGTCTGTCATGTGAATATGGTCAGTGGGTGGGGTTGGGACACACCGAAATGGGTCAATGGGTTTTGGAGAAAAACAATTTCAGTGAATATGTGTTATCTGAAACTTTAGGTCACTGAAGCATGAAAATTGTTATGAGCAAAACACTGAACCATGGTTTGCAGAAACCAAGGTGGCTTATTGCTTATATTAGCCTAAGGCAAAACTTGTCACATATAGTAGCTTGTACCTTTTTGTACTTTCAGACCAGTGTTGTTTTTGACAGCAAATCTTGATTTAGTTTTAGTCATAGTCTTTTGAATAAAATGTTACTTAGTTTAGTTTCAGTTGACTGAATATCATAAGATTTTAGGTGACTAAATCTACAGTTGATTTAGTCAACTAAAATGTATTTTGGCCGGCCTTAATGGCATCATAATGACTGATTTTACACTTGGTTGCGTGCTGAAAATAGCCGATCTACAAGCTCACAAACTCTGCGACGCGTTGTGAGCTTGTAGATCTGCTATTTTCAGCACACAACACCGGAGAGCAACCAAACATAAAATGACTCTCTTCTCCACCAGTCCCTCCCCAACATTTTAGTCTAGTTTTTATTTTGTTGACGAAATTGTCAATATATTTAGTCTTAGTTTTAGTCATCACAGCTTAGTTTTTATTTTGTTTTTATTTGTTTTCGTCAGTGAAAAAAACACACAAATCGACAGAAATTGTCATTGTTTTAGTCGACAAAATCAACACTGTTTCAGACTTTTGCATCTGGGTTACTTCCAGACAAGACCTAGCCTGCTTCATATAATGGCGTCAGTTGGTGAGCTGGCTGACTGAGTTTTCTGAGGGAGAGCTTGTCTAAAATGACAGCTGCAAGCAGCAGGTGTAACAGCTGTAGCCAAGGCAATGCATTAGAAACCACTAACTCCTAAACCCACGGCTTCACTTTCCCCCAAGAGAAACTTTCATGCTCTCTTTGATGCAGCACACAACCTTGCCTACTAATATTACTTGTGTCACACTTAAGGCTATGGTTAGGTCGGTGCTTTTATTCTTCATGCTGTGAGAATTTCTAAATAACACTCGTTATTTCACTAGATGCCACTTTTTATGAATAAGCCACTGGATTTCTCCAACCACATTGAGATTTCAAAGGCTCTGTACAGTTTAAGTTAACGTAATTCTTCACATTCATGGGTTATGGAATGTGTTCATAAGTGACAATTTATTTTATGATTAACCAGAGAGATGAATGTGTCTCCTGGCAGGGGTGTCGCACCAAATTCTGGGCCATGGGTACTTTAACTATCGGTATTGAAAAATATCAGATCTACAAGCCGCGCTGTGAGCTTGTAGATCTGCTGTTTTTGTGACGCCCCTGTCTCCTGGGCTTCTCCTGTAGGATTCTCCAGCCCAGATGACCACCCCAGTCTAAAGGCTGTAGCAGAGGCACTAAGAACAGCGGTCCTGGTCCACTGACGGGATGAGCGGGGGAGCAGAGCAAACCGACATCCTAAGTGTGCTCGCTCTGGTTAAAGAACGATGGAAAGTGGTAAGTTATGCGCATGCATGCGTGTGTGTGTGTGTGTGTGTGTGTGTGTGTGTGTGTGAGAGAGAGAGAGAGAGAGAGAGAGAGAGAGAGAGAGAGAGAGAGAGAGAGAGAGAGAGAGAGAGAGAGAGAGAGAGAGAGATGACAATGGGTGGTCTGTCAGTCTGACACTGTCACAGCCTGTCCCTAACCCATCCTCACCAGCCTCCCTTCATCCCCACAAATAACAACCTATGTTCCACACCACAGTACTCCCTCTGTCCCCCGCGATGTAACAATGCCTATCGCTGCCTATTAGAAGTCCTTCACCTTCCCCGGCTTGTGGCCCTGGGACGGTTTGGGGTCACGCCTCTGTTGTACAGGTAGTGCTGGTGCAGCATTGTAAGGGAGATACTTAAAATATCCTGTGTAGCTATTTGTGGCAGTGCAGTGTGCTACAGGCAGAATAAGAAGCGGCAGCCAGGGGCGTCACAAGGGGTAGGAAAGTGGGACTGAGTTACCAGGGCCCAAGGTGGAGGGGCCCTAGTAACTTTAGCTATTGAAAAATAGCAGATATACAAGCTCACAGCGCGGCACCGAGTGCCGCGCTGCGAGCTTGTAGATCTGCTATTTTTGAAAAGTCGTGAAAATGTGCGCAAATCTTTGAATATATGTATTTTTTAAGTGAAAATTTGTAACTCAAATTTTGCTTCTGGGGGCTCCCTGTAACTAAATATTTTGAGATGGGGGGTCCTTCACATGAAAAAGTTTGAGCATCACTGACATGGAAACATATAGGTTTCTTGGCACACATTTTCACGATTTTTCAAAAATAGCAGATCTACAAGCTCGCAGCCGCGCTGTGAGCTTGTATATCTGCTATTTTTCAATAGTTAACATTCATGGGGGGCCCGCAGTGAATCCTTGTACCCAGGGCCCAGAATTTGGTGTGACACCCCTGGCGGCAGCAGCAGCAGCAGCGAGCGAGCGTGCCCCAGGGTCCCCAAGTCTCCTGCTGCGCTGCCAGCCTGGATGCCATGTGAGGCTGTTATTCCTCTCTTTGGCAATTCAGCTCAGCTCCTCTTCCTGTCTGCTTTGTTGAGGAGCGCACGCGGTTACGTAACAGTGCTGCAGCTAATCCCTCGACTTGAGAGAGAGAGAGAGAGAGAGAGAGAGAGAGAGAGAGAGAGAGAGAGAGAGAGAGAGAGAGAGTGTGTGTGTGTGTGTGTGTGTGTGTGTGTGTGTGTGTGTGTAGGACAGTGAAGGACACCTGGGGAGCTGTTAATGCGCTACTTAGCTGCTACTACAACCGAGAGGTGAGAATGAATAGGGATGCAGGTGGCGTGATTGAAGTATAAGAAGATTGTAAGGTAGCAAACTGAAAAGGTTGGAGTGCTCGCAGTCCAAAAGTGTGGCATTCTTCTGGCAAGAAAGTTGAAAAGAGGCGCAAGTTGGCACCTCAACAGAGTGCATTTCTAGTTAAGTCTATTTCATGATTGGCATAAATATTATAAAACAACAAAACGCATAACAGCCTGTTGTGTCGCTCTGTGTGGGTTGTCTTATAATATGTATTGTTTTTAATATTTCCATGAACATAAACATGAACATGAAAATAAAGGGTTTAAATACAGGCCTATCACAATCCAAGGATTAGCCATCTGGTACTATTAATTATATTAAATTGGCCAGTGTGATTTTTATTTGAATGAATGATATGAAAAAGAATAATTGTACCTTTCATCACTGTAATAGAAACCAAAATCATGCTATTTATAAATTCAAAAATGTATTTAGTAACCACATGAACGCTAGCGTCCCGATTCCAGGAATATCATAATAGGACATTCAGTAAAAAAAAATTTTTTTTTCCAAAGACCTCATATCTACGGCTCACAACACGCTCAAGTTGTGAGAACGTGTACGTGTTGTGAGCTTGTAACTAAGATCGGCTCTTCTTGGCAAAGAGATTTGGTGTTGAGGGAAAAATGGAAGGGGCCAAGTACAGACCCCTGCGGAAATCACGGTCAACAAAGTATATAAGGTTTAAATAGTTAAAAACATAAAACATGGTGATAATAACATGTTTAACTGTTGAATTGGGGAAGGGGAAAACATGGCTGTACAGATCAGATTTTCCTGGTAACGTTTACCCCTCCTCTTCCTCCAGGCGAAGAAGATCGGCGGAGGTGGTTTCGGGGAGATCTACGAGGCTCTGGACCTGCTGACCCGGGTCAGCGTGGCGCTGAAGGTGGAGTCAGCCCAGCAACCCAAACAGGTTCTGAAGATGGAGGTGGCCGTGTTGAAGAAACTCCAGGGTCAGTACAAACAAATGAATGCATTTAGCAGGTGGTCCACTGTCCTTTTCTACCGCAGTGGTTCTCAACCTGTGGGTCGGGACCCCCAGGGGGGGTCCCCAAATTATTTTGGGGGGTCCCCAGATGATTAGCTTAATGTGAAACATTGTTTTCTCACTCAACAGTAAACAAACCAACAAAAAGTTTAAGTGTAGAGGGTATCTGAACATTTCTAAAGTGACAATTTAAGGACTTTTTAGCATTGGCCAAATTGTCAAATATTAGA
The DNA here is from genome assembly GCF_963921795.1 of Nannobrachium achirus. Lineage (NCBI taxonomy): Eukaryota > Metazoa > Chordata > Actinopteri > Myctophiformes > Myctophidae > Nannobrachium > Nannobrachium achirus. The sequence goes on along the minus strand of NC_137827.1, from coordinate 33,756,699 downwards.
GGCAGAAGTTGCGAGGCGTTTTGAGCATGTAGATCAGCTATTTTCACAATAGAACTGTGTTATACAAAATATAATGCCGCACCTCTTAGTGCTCGTCTGGGTGGGGGGTCCCCAGTTCAAATATGATTATTTTGGGGGTCTGAAAATGGTATTTATTTTATATCATTGTACTACTAATAATAATAACTAGTAAGACACCTCAGGGCGTGATGTGGACATCAGGGATGTGAACATCAGGGATCTCCATATATGAGCATAAAAGGGATTTGTTCCCCTGGCATCACAGGGATCTCCATATCTCCATATATGGGCATAAAAGGGATTTGTTCCCCTTGGCATCACAGGGATCTCTCTAACAGGGCATCATTAAGATTGATGACATCAGGGAACACAATATGGGCATGAAAGGATTCTGTTAGTGTGACATCATAGCGAAGCCAGAGCGTTATGGCAAACCCATTCTGGTAGAGTGGTTCCTCTGACATCACAGTGACATCAGAGCATGATGTCAGAGCGGCAAACCCATAGACTGTAAAAGTGTGTACACGTCTACTGTAGTTACTGTATGGCAGTGTTTCCAGGTCTGCTCGTTATAACCGACTATGATCCTGTTTTCCTGTTGCTAGTTGTGGGTTGCTTTTGTTTGGGCTTGTTTCTTAAGTGTAGTTGCTTATTTGGCCTTGCTTTCAACAATCTTTTAGAAAATAACTAATGTAATAGTGCTCAATTGTTGAAACTGGTCACTGCTTTTGGGCTTATTTTCATAGACCTGCTCGCTTGTTTCACTCACAGAATCTGGCAACCGGAAAAAAAACAACACGGGCAGCTGCAGCACCATTACTAGCCTACTTCTGGATCAGATTGGAATAGCAATTGAGATTTGAGATTGAGAAAATGGTATTTAGTTAAAATGTGCCACGAGAAAATGTCTCTGGCTTATTTAGGCTTTGTTTTTGCAGCTGCAGCAAACATATGTCCACTATACAGGAGTATCAAGTCGCCTCAATCCTACCGACAGATTGCAAAAGACTGGGCAGGTTCGGTTTTCGATCGATGGGTTCCGACAGCCCTATCGACGGCAAGCACCTCTTACCGACAAGTTGCCGATGGCTCCCGGTCGGCAGCAGACGCTTTCCGCCACCTTCCGCCGCCGATTCGTGGCCGAATCTGTGCGGTTAAAACCTTGCTTAAGCGAACCAACGTCCGAGTCTCAAGGAAAGAGCTCTATTTCACTAACTATTAGGAGCAGTGGGCGCTATTAATATAGCGCTCGGGGAGCAGCTAGGTGTTAAGTATCTCAGGGACACACACTGGGTGAGCCGGGGGTGAACTGGGGACCTTTTGGTTCCTCTCTTCCCATTCAGATTTGGCCGCCCAAACACGCTGCAATGCGAGCATCGTGAGCTTGTAGATCGGTTATTTACACCGAAGAGATATGGTGTAGAAGGAAAAAAGGAGGGAACCGAATATAGACTATAGGGTTTAACTGGTTAAACCTCTGATTATATTGATACTGAGACACCATGTGAAGATTATTATGAACAGAGAAAGCACTTACTGAATGAACTTCCAGGACAATCCCTTCTCTTTTACTGTAGAACAGAGGTAACCTTAGGGGGTCCTCAGATTTACTACAGGGGGTCCTTCAAATCTTTGTGTGATAGAAACCTTTTTTCTCTTTTATATTAACCACTTGAAACCTAACGTCCATATTCTGAGAACTTTAAATAGAACTAAAATAGCATATCTACAAGCTCACAACGCCTCGCAGCAGAAAAAGAGCAGACTTAGTACGGAGTGAAAGGTCAAGTTTATTAAGTATTGACGGTTCAAGTGGTTAAATATCTGAAAACACAAATTGACATGAATCCAAAATACACTGATGATTGTGTTGTCAAACGATGAAGCTATATGGAATCTGGGGGTCCCTGCTTCATCTCTCTCTCCGCTAAGGGGGTCCTTGCCCTGAAAACGTTGAAGACCCCTGCTGTAGAGGGACAGTGTAGGATTAGGAAGCTCAGGGGGAGATATTGAACAGGAGTTACAGGAGGAAGAGACTGTGGGGTATTTGACCCTGGGCCAGGTATTTGTGCCAGAATTCCAGGGAGGGCAGACTTTCTAACTACTCAACCATCGATGGATTCAAGTTACATTTCTGGGCTGACACGGTATAACCTATTGAGTTCTCCCTGCTGGCCTGCTTACCTTGCCTTCCTGCCCATTAGACAAAAGCAAAAAGATTTTAAATAAAAATGCTGAAAAGTGGATGGAAGGGTTTTTCAGTCGGAACTAGAAGACCGTTCTGCACAGCAAAATCCTGAGTGTTAATTTATTCATTTTGTAAACTCAGGGCCCTATCTTCTGCCCGGCTCAAGTTGCCGCAAACGGGCAGAGCAATTGTCATTGCTATCTTTATCTTCTGACCGACGCAGTCATTTTTACAACTGGCGCCCCTGTTGTCCAGTAGATACATGATCTTGCTCCTATTTAGTGCCCATGGTCGTGTTGGTTGGTGTTGGTCTTAAAGTTTGACCAGCTTCAAGGTGGTATTATCAGCCGGCAGAGTGATGGCACGGATATTTCCTATTTATACATATTATTGTACGTAGAAATATGTTCAAATACCTCTCCTCATGTAAGAATGTATTGGATCCATAGCCTCCTGACATTCTTTATCTGTCTCTGTTGCTACAGTAAAGGCCTGTCCATACTTTGACCGAAATGTTCGTTGAGTTGGACTTTCCGACGTGTAAATTTATCAGAAGATATCGCCGATATTTCTTGGACATGAGGAGACATTAGGCTACGGTGATTCTGACCGCAGTGATTCTGACCGCAGCAGCATATTCACTGTGTTTGGTTCACCTCTCCTGTCCCTGTGGTCTTTGGGTGAGCAGAGAGCTCTCTCCTGTCCCTGTGGTCTTTGGGTGAGCAGAGAGCTTTCGTTTACTACTGACATCCTTATATCAAATTTTTAATGCTTCTCTCATCGATGGTGGAATCCAGTTTTCCTCAGCAGTTTGCGTCTCCTCCAAATTCATCTTTTACTTAACACTGCACTAGGATGAAGGTGCAGCTTCATCTTAAAGGTAATGGGATTCGATATTCTGATTGATTTATTCAGGGGCTTAATACAACCCCTTATTAGCACCGTATGGCAGCCTTTATGACGAGATAACGCGATGTCTAACTAGCAAACTTGTCATGGACACACCCCAGACGCATTTTGCGCTTTAAGTTTTAGACTGTGCGCCAGACAATCTTTTACAGGTAGTTCTTTTGCAAGTAGTGAAAATAACCGACTTCCAAGCTCACAATTCGTCGCAGCACAACGCCGCGTTGTGAGCTTGGAGGTCTGCTATTTTCGATATTTTCACCTAAAGGCCATTTTAGAAATTTCAGCCCCTGCCTCTCTAACATTCTCTGCACGTACCTGCCGTGTGCCATAGATCGTCTAAATAGAGCCCTCAGAGTTAAATTTACACTCAGGATTCTACAATGTAGATTACAATAACAACCTTCTCTCAGTCCTCTGGGATCTGGACAGCACTGACCTGACTCATTGCACACTTGCGTACAGTTGCTGCGTTTCTATTCTGTGGTCATAGCCTCTGCCAAACAGTTCAGTTTGGTTCAGTGCGATGCAAAACAAACCATGATTCATCAAGAAATCAGGAAATGCTGGTATACTGCATATCCTTGTCACATATCGCATTGATTTAAATTGTATATTTAAGGATTATATTCCAAAAAAGGCATCATATCCTTTGTAATACTTTACAAATGTAGATGACACTAAGATAGTTATACATTTGTCAATCAAGCACTTAATTTTGCTCGCAATGTAATGTCTGTTATTGCTTTTATTTGCATTTCTGACATCTTTCGAGATTTCTATTACAGTATCAGAAACAGCAAAGGACGACAGCCTGGGCTGAACAATGAGACTGACGAACTTGGAAAAAAGAAAATCTAACGTTGCTTAGCAACCACCTTGTTTATGCAGGCAGCCAGGGAATACTTTCATGTACAAATCATTCTTGCAATGGCAATGATTAAAAGCATGTTTTATAAAAGCAATGATTCACTCCAGGCATCATTTTCAACAGTGTTAATTCCTGCCCCCCAGTGTGCGTGCGTGCGTGCGTAGGGCTGTCACGATATGACATTTTATATGACGATTAATTGTCACTCAAATAATTGTGATTAACGATTTAATTGTGTTTTTGTCGTTATAATTACATTTCTGTTCGGCTTTAGGCTTTGAAGTTGCACATGGTAGATATGACACATAACCTAAATATACAAAGAAATTACTATTGGACAACTTTATACTTAAAAAATAACATTGATAGTGGAAATAGCCGATCTACAAGCTCACAACGCGTCGCATCACGAGCTTGTAGATTGTAGATCTGCTATTTCCACTATTTCTGAAAATGTTTGTCAATGTATGAAAATGTTTCAACATTCACGATTATGACGATTATGACAAAAAATGTGCGATTATGTCAAATAATTGCGATTAGACGATTATGTAATAATTGTGACAGCCCTATGCGTGCGTGCGTGCGTGCGTGCGTGCGTGCGTGCGGACACTCCCAATCCTTCATAACGGGCGAGGGATCAACAAAGTAATTAGGAAAGTTCCTTAGGGGAGCATTTTTGTTTGCTGTCTTATCTTTTCCGTTCTTTCTTTTTAACCTTGTCTTTTTACCTCTCCTCCTTCCTGCCTTTTTATCACTCAGACTGCCTCTTTTTCTCTCAACCCTCCCTTTCCCTCTCTCTTGCTCTTGCTGTCTGTCTGTCTGTCTGTCTGTCTGTCTGTCTGTCTGTCTGTCTGTCTGTCTGTCTGTCTGTCTGTCTGTCTCTCTCTCTCTCTCTCTCTCTCTCTCTCTCTCTCTCTCTCTCTCTCTCTCTCTCTCTCTCTGTCTCCCTCTCTCTCTCTGTGGGGAAAATCAATGGTAGGGATCATGTTTGCCATCCTAATGGCAAGCTGAAGCATTATGGTTCTGTTGCATCCTGAGGGAACCAGAGTGTAACCTGAGACATGCTGAACCCCATCCCCCTAAACACTCCCACAATAAGACAATAAACATTGACCCAGAATCGCATAAACAGGAATATGGGTTATGTAGGGCTAATAATAGACTTTCTCTTTTCTTCCCATGAGCTATTATGAGTTGTTTAGCCCATAAACAATAGAAGGTTATGGTGGACTTTTTGCAACAGTTCAGATTTGTATTGAAGAGATTTATTGATTGGTTGAATCAAACATGCATGCCAAAGTTAAAACGTGTTCCAATATGGTCCAAATGTGTTAAGAGACAGCGAAAAACACATCCACATAAAGCATATTAAAAACTGTCCCAAATTAGCTTAGGCCCCTCTGATATTTGAAAACGTGTGTGATGATATTGCTCAAATGCTGCAAGGGTCAGGAATTTGGGTTTCAAAAGTATTATTCAAAAGGTTTATTCACTTATGGTGTTTTCATAAAAGGTGCCTTGGATGGCGTGTGCTGGTAGATTCGTGCGTCGACCATAATCACATCACACCCAGTTTGATTCTGGCTGGAGCCATGCATTGCATGTCCCTTCCCCTCTCTACTTCCATCCTGTCTCTCTAATATTTTAAATAAAGGAAAAAAACAAAACCTGTATAACTATACCCTATATGCAGCGTATATATACAGTATATGTACAGTGTTCCGAGTTGTTTTTCTGAGCTGTCCCAGTGTGAAAGACATTTGGGTGTGGCTGCCTGTCAGGCTGGCAGTATACAGTAGCAGCAGTGTCCCCCAGAGACCACATTGCACTGTAGGTACGCACATACATACTGACACTGTTACACCAGAGTAGGTACAGTACATCTGATACACGCACAGTCAGGAAGACATGAACGCACACACATGTACCATCACACACGCACGCATGCAATCCCCCACACACAAACACACACGCCCGCACGCACACACACACATACATTGACAGAAAGTCATACAGGCAGCACTTATAGTACTCATACATTTGCTTATGTAGTCAGGCACGCACGCACACACACAGACACACACGCATGCACACACACGCGTGCCCGTCGTCAGTCACGCAGTATAAATCTGCAGGGTAGTCATGAAGGGAAGCTGAGCTCAGGTTGATGGAGGGAGGGCCATATAGACTGTAACGATGGGGAAAGGGCAGGAGGAATATGGCCACACGCCCAAAGTGACTCATACAGCAGGTCATAGTCTTCTGATGACACCGTACTGCTGATCCGGTTAACCGTCCGTCATTGAACCTCCTGTTCTCCCTGGAGAGCCTCCTTTGCAAACCTAATGTTCTCCTTCCACTTCTCTTAAAGGTAAAGACCATGTGTGCCGCTTTGTGGGATGTGGCCGTAACGACCGATTCAACTATGTCGTGATGGAGCTTCAGGTGAGTCTCTGTTGAAATAAGATAAGATACTGTAAAGCTTTACAATAATAAATATAATTGCGACTGTCAGGTCACAGTTACCATCAAAACCTCCACCGGGCTGTCTGTCAGTCAGTCAGTCAGTCCCTCCGTCAGTCTGTCATGTCACGTCACACCACGTCACGTCACGTCACACTTTTGGCCCTAGTCTTATCTCCAGCACCGTTGCCCCTATCCATGCCAAACTTTGCATACATACTCCTTGGCTGCCAAACCACAACTTCCGCCCCTGATTTTTCACATGCCCCTCTTCACAGTGCCACCATGAAGTTGCTTTAATGGACACTGATCCTACAGATGTTGCCTAAAAATCACGTACAGTGGGACACAGTATCTTGCAACTCATCTCACCAACATGCATCTGTCCCATTTCCCATATTCCCTCCTGATAGGCTACGATTGCCTTCTAAAGTTTGCTGGATTGCTCCCTTTTCCAAAGAAATCTGCTTATCATGAACACCACATGCCTTTTCTTTGCAATTAGCCACGCACATTCCCTCAACACATACCATATGCATACATGCCACTTACTGTACTATCTTCACATCTACCTGCACATGGTCCTCTTCTAGCGCCACCATGTGGCCGATTTTAGCAAAATACATATTTTGCCAGCATATCTCCTACCCTACCTAAGCAATACATTTGCCACGCACATCCCCCTACACTCAGGAACCAATGCCACTTACAGGCCAATTTGTGTATACAAGCGACCTGTCGCTTATCTCCCGATTAGGGAGTCTTACTGGTAAATAATAACATGTAAATATTCAGTTTATACACATATAGGGTACACAACGAAGGTTGCATAAAAGGCTGGTAATTAGCCGTTTTGGCAGTTTTTTTATGACAAAGACCAGAAATTGTAATTCCCCCGGACATCCTGTCCGGTAAAAAGAACTCGGCAATTTATTATCATTATCACCGCAAATCAGACACATTTCAAATCCTCTGCTGTGCAAGAGTGCTCTCTCTCTCTCTCTCTCTCTCTCTCTCTCTCTCTCTCTCCCTCCCTCCCTCCCTCCCTCTGTCTGTTTGTCTCTATTATATTATATAATGTATCTGAGTACACCCTGTGCCAACTCATCATCACCATGCCACTGAAACTAATGCAGTGTTTGTCACAGTCGAGTGTCCTTGATCCTTAGCTCAGGAGGTCACCTGTGGGAATTAGTTGTCTGTCCGGTAACACTGATGGATGAAAATTGCACCTAGTTTTATTGGGAAATGTTTGGGTACAGTTTACACTGCATGTACCGTATGATTTCTTCTTGATTACAGTAAAAAATATGATGTATTTGGTCATATTAGACCTCAATGTTTATAGGGTTCTTTTGGTAGTGGAAGGGTATAACAAATGACTTGTAACTTATGAGTTTTCCCTCAGTAACCTTCTTGTTTCAAGAAGTGGTTCATTTCTGATTAATGCCTATGGATCTGAGAATGTTAGCTGACAAACTAGAGATGCTATAGCCATGCCGCATGCTACTGATTAAAAGGCATCTGTTTTTTTTTGTTGTTGTTATCAATTCTTTTTTATTTTATTCAAAGCATGAATGTAGAAAATTACACAAATATATTATGAATAAAATAAGAAAACAATAAAACCACAAGATAAATGTATAAAGACAGTGTTACTGTCAGAGCAAACAAAGACAGTCATACCTTCACAGGTTAGGGCTGAGATTTCTACAGGCACCAGATAGGATTGTGCTAACCAGCAGGGGCGTCACAAGGGGTAGGAAAGTGGGACTGAGTTACTGGGGCCCAAGGTGGAGGGGCCCTAATAACTTTATCTATTGAAAAATAGCAGATATACAAGCTCACAGCGCGGCACCGAGTGCCGCGCTGCGAGCTTGTAGATCTGCTATTTTTTTTAAAGTTGTGAAAATCTTTGAAAATCTTTGAATATATGTATTTTTTAAGCGAACATTTCTAACTCAAATTTTGCTTCTGGGGGTCCCTGGAACTAAATAGTTTGAGATCGGGGTCCGTGGCCAAATACATATCATCTTGGGGGTCCTTGACATAGGTTTCTTGCACACATTTTCAAGATATTTCAAAAATAGCAGATATACAAGCTCGCAGCGCGGCACTCGGTGCCGCGCTGTGAGCTTGTATATCTGCTATTTTTCAAAAGTTAACATTCATGGGGGGCCCCGCAGTGAATCCTTGTACCCAGGGCCCAGAATTTGGTGTGACGCCCCTGCTAACCAGACTTGTATGTGTGGGCTCTTCCAGGGCCGTAACCTGGCCGACCTGCGGAGGAGCATGACCCGGGGAACCTTCAGTGTCAGCACCACCCTCAGGCTGGGCCGTCAGATCCTGGAGGCCATTGAGAGCATCCACTCTGTGGGCTTCCTGCACCGCGACATCAAACCAGTGAGATAAAAAACAATATCATATTAATATAACGTCGTTGTCGGGTGAAGATAGATAGATAGATAGATAGATACCTTTATTATCCCAAGGGGGAAATGTAGTTGTCCAGTAGTAGCACAGCAGTATACAGTTATTTACAAAGTTACAGAGACGTAAGAAAGATAGATAAGAGGGAAAAAAACAAAACAAAGACAAGAGCAGTACAGTACCAATAAGGAGAAGGTGCATCAATAGAGGGGGCGAATAATATATAAGAATATATACATAAAGTGTCTTGCAAAAGAGACCATAGCAGTCAATGCTAGTTAGTGCAAAAAAGTATCTCACTGTCAATGTTAAACAAAGCAAAAATACTCAGAAACTACCAACACTAACAACCTAATAGTGCAGTGTCAAAAATCAGTGCGAAAAAAAGAAGAAACTAGGAAGCGTGTCACCGCAAGGCGCACATGAGCACTCTTCCTGGAAGGTCCTTAGAGGTCAAAGTCAATACAGCAATTGTTCCTTAGAGGTCAAAGTCAATACAGCAATGGTTCCGTAAGTCTAAGTTAGGAAGGGAGACCTTTTCAAGCGTCCGTTATGTGTCTCGTTGTACAGCTTAAGGGCAGCCGGTACAAAAGATTTTCCTAATCTCTCACATCTCCGTACTGGGTAGGTAAAGCGGTCGTTTCCTCTCTTACTCCAGTAACTGGTGATCTCTAGATGGAGGGGGTGGGAGGAGTTCTCCAAGATGGAATCTAGCTTCTTCGCAGTGCGCACCCTGGTTACTTCCTCCACCCCCTGCAGAGAGGACCCAACGACAGAGCCTGCTTTCTTCACCAGTCTGTTTAGGTTAAACGTGTCACCTGCTCTGTTGTTGCCACCCCAGCATGTTATGCCAAAAAAGAGGACACTTGCCATGACAGACTGATAGAACATCTGTAGCATCCTATTGCACACCCCAAACGATCTCAGTCTTCTCAGGAGGAATAGCCTGCTTTTCCCCTTGCTGTGAATCGCCTGCGCGTTGTCCGACCAGTCCAGTGAACTATTCAGGTGTACTCCGAGGAATTTGTAGTTATCCACGAGCTCAACCACCTCACCGTTAATGGTGCTTGGCACCGGGGGGACTCTCTTGGAGGTGCGGAAGTCCACCACCATCTCCTTAGTCTTGCTTGCGTTGAGCTTGAGATGGTTGTCCTCGCTCCACTGCACAAAGTCCCTAACCACACCATCGTGCTCAGCCGTGTTGTCACCCGAGATCTTGCTGATCACTACGGTATCATCTGAGAACTTCTGCAGATGACAGGTCTTGGAGTTGAAGCGGAAGTCCGATGTATAGAGAGTGAACAGGAAGGGTGAGAGCACAGTTCCTTGAGGGGCCCCCGTGTTGCTCACCAGCACAGCGGACCGACAGCCCTGCAGTCTCACAGACTGTGGTCTTTCTGAAAGGTAGTCTGTGATCCATGCCACAAAGCCCTTGTCCACCCCCATCAGCGTAAGCTTCTCCGCAAGCAGAGACGGTTGGATAGTGTTGAAAGCACTGGAGAAGTCAAAAAACATAATTCTGACTGTGCTGCCCAGATCTTCCAGATGGGTGAGAGACTTATGGAGCATGTAGGTGATGGCGTCATCAACCCCAATATCAGCCTGGTAGGCAAACTGAAGGGGGTCCAGGTGATCACTGACCGCCGGTCTCAGTAGGTTCAGAACCAGCCGTTCAAAGACCTTCATGACCTGTGATGTCAGGGCGACTGGTCTGTAATCATTGAGGACCGAGGGACGGGTCTTCTTAGGCACTGGGACAATGCAGGAGGACTTCCACAGCTGTGGTACCTTCCCCGTCCTCAGGGAGAGGTTGAAGAGATGCGTGAGGGGGACAGCAAGCTGCTCCGCGCAAGCCTTAAGCACCTTAGAGTTGATGTTATCAGGTCCCGCTGCTTTCCTGGTGTTGACTTTTCCGAGTTGGCGCCTCACTTGCTCGGTGGTGAGAAACAGGGTGGGTGGGGGGGGGGAGATGGTGCAGGGGAAGAGAGAGGGCGGCAACCGAGGTCACCGTTTGACCCAGCCGCTGCTTGTTGAACATTAACAGGAGCACCGTCAAACCGATTGAAAAAACGGTTCATCTCGTTTGCCAGCTCCTCCGTGCCTGACACAGTAGAGTTGGCAGAGCCGTACCCCGTGAAAACCTTGTATGTCCAAAACCATTAGTTTTGCATTTTTCATCTTAAAAATGATTTAAACTAGTGAAAACAGCCGATCTACAAGCACACAACGCCTTGCACCGCAAGGCGTTGTGTGCTCGTAGATCTGCTGTTTTCACTACTTTTGTGCGATGGCCTTGTGGAATGAAGCAGGCCTTTACTTTGTGAAAGAATATACACATTTGAAACTTGGAGATACGAGGTTTCCACCTGACAACGACGATAATCAATATAATAATAATGATAATAGCAGCCTAAACCTGGCCATGGCAGTGGAGAGTTTGACTTTTGTTTATCTGGCACTTTCCTACTTCTTACTTCTGTTTTCTGCACTGTGGCTTTGACCGTCATGCACCTTACTTTTGGCCAGTGTATATTGTTTCTGATTCAGGAATTGATCTCATTCTAAGTTGCACTTACTGTAAGATGCTCTGAATAAGAGAGTCAGCTAAGTGCCTGTAAGGTAAAGTAATGTACTGTAAATGTAAATCTGTTGTCTGCTGAGTTACCATGCCATTATCTCCCCCCATGGAAATTAAATTGATTTGCTCAGGGATAAATTAATATAAATCATTCAATATTTAATCATAATACAAATCCAATCAAATATTATGTCTGGGTAATCTGTTTTTATTATCGTCTTAACCGTCGCCTCATTAAGCCCACTTCTGTGACATTCTCTGCCTTGGTTCCAGTCCAACTTTGCCATGGGCCGATTCCCCAGCACCTGTCGAACGTGCTACATGCTTGACTTCGGCCTGGCGCGCCAGTTCACCAACTCCTGCCAGGAGGTCCGACCAGTGAGTAAACTTCAACCGTATATGTGAAGAATGTGATAGTGTGTAACTTGTGCCTATAGTATATTTTTGGCATGTCATTCTAGGTGAAGTTTTCCAAATAAATTGATAAAATCATAGATGATCTACAATCTCACAAGAGCTTGCAGATCTTATTTTTATTTTATTTTGAAAGTATAGGATTGAAATGGTTAAAGCCTTGTAAAATAAATAAGTAAAAGCCAATGTTTTGGCAGTCTGTGGCTTCTGTTTGAATGTCTGTTGGTTTATCACACTGCATCAGCAACTGTGTTTGATTTCCGTTTCCCTTTTCCTGTTAGCCCCGTCCAGTTGCAGGGTTTAGAGGAACGGTCCGGTACGCATCTGTCAATGCACACAAGAATAAGGTCAGGTCAAACCCTGTGGTCACGCGGTTCTGCATGCGTCACTGTTATCCATCCATCTATAAAAAGATATTTCAGATTGAAGATACAGCAAATCTCAAATAATTTGTTTATCCTTCATCTGCATGTATTGTTAAAGGAGTCATCCAGACCAAAACACATATAGGGTTAAATCTGTCTTTTATCATACCCCTTTATACCTGCTTTAGTCCATTTTTGTCATAGCTGCCACTGTTGCCTGTGAGGTCAAAACAGCGGTTTGGTTGGTCTCAGGAAGTTGTGTAAACACAATCCAATAAAAAAATACTAACTTTGAAGCTGAAGAAATAACCGCACTAGTATAAAGTCTATCTACTCTGTTAGTTATGAGAGGGCCTGCGAAATCTAGCAACAGGGGCAGCCAAAATCTAGCAACAGGGGCAGCTATGAAAACTAGACCAGGTCACCTGGTTCTGCCAGACCCGCAATGAAAATCAGAATGCAAGGAAGGGGGGGGGGGGGGGGGGGGGTTAATAGCAAGAGCTTGTAGATCGGCTGTTTTCACTAGTATGGCACTGAACTAACACATGAACACACAGGATTGTATAGGCTGAGCAGCTGGAAATGTTTCTGAGCTTGTAGATGGGCTGAGGAATTTATAGTGTCAGCAGCTCGTCAGCCAACTCAACTCAGCTGGTCCTGTACAGGTGACGGCACTCAAGGCAATCAGCCGAGCAAGGGAAGGGAGGGGCAGATGAGCAGTCAGAGGCAAACACAGGCACACTGAGGAAAAGAGGGACCGACCGACAGACAGACCGACAGACCGACAAAGCCTTTTGTAGGCCGACCCCCTGGGTCTGGCAAAAATGGACTAAAGCAGGTATAAAGGGGCATGATAAAAGGCAGATTTAACCCTATATGTGTTTTGGTCTGGATGACTCCTTTAATTTGTTACAATAAAACGTATACACTGTTGACTTATACACCTTTGACTTATACACTGTTGTTAATATTGTATGTTGCAAGGGCCCAAGGTTCATGAACTTCTATTATTCTAAATTATGAAAATGTCAGTTAACAACAAAACAGGCTATTCTCCATGACCGCTGTATTTTTGGTTACTGTTTGCATTCCCAGGCCTGTTTCTGTCTGGTGTCTCATCCATAACAACGTCTGTGTTGCAATTCTGCAGGAAATGGGTCGCCATGACGATCTCTGGTCGCTCTTCTACATGCTGGTGGAGTTCCTGGTTGGCCAGTTGCCATGGAGAAAGATCAAGGACAAAGTAAGGACGGACAATATCCTCTCCCTTCTGGAAACTAATCTAGTCATGACTAGGTAGCTGTGTGATAAGTGATAAAAGATGACAGTTTTGTGTGTGTGTGTGTGTGTGTGTGTGTGCGTGTGCGTGTGCGTGTGTGTGTGCGTGCGTGCGTGCGTGCGTGCGTGCGTGCGTGCGTGTGTGTTCCCAGGAGCATGTTGGGAAACTGAAGGAGACCTACGACCATCGTCTGATGCTCAAACACTTGCCTGGAGAGTTCAGTGTGTTTCTGGACCACATCGCCAATCTCGATTACTTCACCAAACCTGACTACCAGGTGACTTGGGAGTCTTTGTGGGTCAAGTCAGGTCATCTTCATTTATATAGTAGCACAATTAAAAACAACAGCCAAAGCTCTTTCCAATCAATCAAGCATGACCAGCAACAACATGATAGCCATATAAAAGCAAGAATAAAAACAAGCAACATTTAAACAATTTACTCACAGTAAAAACAGATGCAAAGACGAAAAACTAGAAATCACTCAAAGATGATTGAAAACACATTTAAATGTATTATATGTAGAGGAAGGACAATACATAAACCAAGGTGGGATCCTCACACATAACTAAAACCAAGGGAGAGGAGGTGGGTCTTTATATTTGATAAACATCTACGTATAGTGGGGCAGAACTTATTGTGGGATGGGAGACTATTAGAAAGTTTGGGGGCAGCTACAGAGAAAGTCTTGTCACTACAGAGAAAACCCTGGTGTTAAAGGATTATACCAGTGTAACTACATCTCATTGTCCATTGTCAACACCGGCTACATAATTTACATAGACCTCAACAATTGTCCCCCAGAATTCTCATATTCTTTCACACTTTTTCAACATGAATTGCAGTGAATGATGTTTAAAAAGGAAGGCAGAGAGCTACTAAAAAGCCACCCAGCATTCTTTAAAGAATACTCTCTGCTAGAAGTAAAAATGTGACTTTCCAATAAGGCTTACAAATTGAGGTTATTGAAAGGTTAGTTTATCTCAAAGTGTCTAGTTATGTGGACCAATAATTGTTTACAGAATGTAAATCTTCATAGTAGCTCACATAACTGAACATGTGCCGTTGTTCTTTCCTTTGGCTTTGCTAACAGTTGCTGATGTCAGTCTTTGACAACAGCATGAAAACGTACAACGTAGTGGAGAACGACCCTTACGACTGGGAGCGGACCGGCACAGATGGCACTCTGACTATCAATGCCAGTGCCACTACGCCACAGCACCACACACGCCTCACGCCAGCTCACATGGGGTGAGTTTAGAGGAGACTTTGGGGGTTTTATGTCAGGGAAGAAGTCTATTCATTTTCAATTTAATTCAGAAAGTAGTTCTTCTAAACTGGTGATAAGTGTATATTTTAGTGCAGTGTTTCTCAAACTTTAAAATTTCAAGGTCTCCCCTTAACTCTGACAGTGTACAAATGGAACCAAATGAACCCATTAGGGTTCATTTGGTTCCATTTGTACACTGCCAGAGTTACAGACTTGTATGGGTCAATTTAGACCCCCATAAAGAAACCCACAGAGTCCCTGGAATCCACTTTGAGAAACACTGTTTTAGTGTATTTCTTTCATAATATTTCTCATAAATACATCAGCTGTCATCCCAAAGTTCCAGTTTTTGCATTTTGAATGCAAAACATTTTAACATTCAATCAACCTTTTAACCTCAACCCCTAGGTGTTTAAATAACCACAAATAATTTCTGTTTGCATTCATTGTGTTTCAGCATGGCCAATGCTTCAGTGATTCCTGGGGACCTGATGAGGGAGAACACAGACGAGGTACTGCAGGACCATCAGCTCAGTGACGGGGAGAATAACCCGGCTCCAGACCGCCTGCATGGTTCCCCCGTTCCGCCTCTCCGTAATCAGGAGGCCGACGTGTGGGAGGAGCTGGATCGCAACCGCAACCGAATCAGGACTGCTGTGTGGAAGGTACATAATATGTATGAACCTAAAAACTCCACAGGTGGGAGGGGAGGTAGGGTCACTTATTGAGTATACAGACAGTCTGCATTGTATAACCAAACCAAGGCAACCAGGGCATAGTTGAGCTGCATGGCTGTGTTTTAGCCCACGTTTGTTTTGGGCGTTTGCAGCAGCACCCTCTGGTGGACAGAGTTGTGGACGACATACACAAAGACTGCTGGTGCCTCTGGCTCTAACAAACATCATTGGCCGTGTTTGTGGGTGGGAAGACTGTTGGGGAGGGCGATCTCTGTTGCAGCACTAGCGAATCCTATAGGTTGTTCTTCAGGGAGCAAAACCCTCCCCCTAATAGCTCACTGCATACATGGTTGTCTACAGCCTACCCAAGACCAAACAGTATGGGTCAGCAGTGGCAGGGACTACATGGGGGAATTTGGAATTGGTATAATGGCTAAATTGAGAGAAAGAGCTAAATGTAACTGAAACCATATAGCTATTTATTTTATATATGCATGCCACAAGTCTCTGTCTGCAATTACTCTGTTTACAATGCAGTGCCCAACTATTATACAGTATATCCCTGATGATAAGTATAGTTTATATTCTATAGTTATAACTATAGAATGTAGTTATAACTATAGAAATATACACACTACAGCAGGGGTCTTCAACGTTTTCAGGCCAGGGACCCCTTAGCTGAGAGAGAGAGATGAAGCAGGGACCCCCCACTACATATTGTATAGAATTGTGTTGCGGATTAAATGTTCATAGATTTCTTAGATAGCGTAGACTTGTTTGACAGCATTTAACCACTTGAATGTCATATACGTCTGCTCTTCTTTTCTCTCTACAAACCTCTTTGCTGAAAATAGCCGATCTACAAGCTACAACGCCTCGGCTCTGAGGCGTTGTAAACTTGTAGATCGGCTATTTTTGGCTTATGTTCGACTCAGAATAGGGATGCTTGGGTTCAAATGGTTAATGTAAAAAACATGATCTTATCACACAAAGATTTGGCGGCCCCACTGTAGTAACTCTGAGGACCCCCTAGGGGTCCCGGACCCCCTGTTGAAGACCCCTGCACTACAGTATTAGGTAAATTAAAACGTGTTATCTATTATTATGCAATGATGAATGAAACCTGTACAACTATGAATGGATCTTTTGCCACAGGCTGCCACGGAGGAGGAGCACAGCAACAACCAGGGCCCTTACGCAGGGCCCAGCCTGGGCTCGCCGGTCAAGGGCCAGTCTGAGGTGGTGGGCTCTGAGCGCGACGCCCCCCTGCTGAGGAAGCTCCGCAACATCCACAGCTTTGAGCTGGAGAGGAGGCTGGGTCTGGAATCCAAACCCAGCCCAGAGCGCTTCCTGGAGGCCTGGTGAGTCCACCTTCTGTGTGAAACCACTTACTTGTGAATCATAGTCATAAGAAATTCGGCTGTTCGGTGCCACGAGATTTTATGACTCACTGTCTCTAAAAGTGTATGAATCGGCCCTTACCATGAAACGGTATATACTCATATGGTATTAACATTTTGTCATCCAACTGGTAATATAAATGGTTTAATTCTTGAATGTGTGTGTCAATCGAAATGTTCTCTCATGGCTCAACAAAAGTGTGTGTGTGTGTGCGTGTGTGTGTGTGTGTGTGTGTGTGTGTGTGTGTGTGTGTGTGTGTGTGTGTGTGTGTGTGTGTGTGTGTGTGTGTGTGTGTGTGATTCCAGCTCAGTGAAGCAGCAGGTAGGACACAAGCAGCAGGTGACAGAGGTGCTTGAGGGGACTGCAGTGGTGCCTGTAACCCAGGGCGAAGCTCTGCCCACTGGGGAGCGACCTGAGAGGGTCTGGCATTACGACGAGGAGTTCATATCTGGCGGAGGCTCTCATAAGCCAGTTTCCCCCGGTTCCCCAGAGCAGGGCGAGGGGGCTGCCAGCAGCGGGGGCTTTGTGGCTCTCAATCTGAGCTCTGGCAAGCAGGAAGTGGACTCCAGGGAGTGGGTGATGGTGGAAAGGCCTAGCGGCTCGCCGGGGGAAAAGGCCGCCACCACCAGCCCCTCGGAAGAGGACGAAGAGGAGCCGGAGGTGCTCCAGCCGGAGGAACAGTCTCCCGGTTGGGAGAGGGGCAGCCCCAGCCCCAGCTCTGGCAAAGCCAAACAGGACACATTAGCTTCTTCCACGACAGGAGCCGCCAAGGTGGATAGGTTGGAGCTGAGCGTCGGCCACCCGGGGAACCTGCCCCCCATCACTCCCACCAGTCCAGCTGATGCTTTGGCCGAGGGAGTTCTCACCCAGGTAAGGCCCCTTGAACTTGACCTGAACTTGTCATTTCATGACATAACATACAGTACGTTATACTGACCATATTCAGCATTTTACTTTTTAAGTTAAAAAGCTGCACAGAGTCAGAGTTCTAGCCATAGAACGTCAGTGTGCCAATATCATATAATTAAGTAGCGTTCCACCAGCTGCATCTTGCTCTAAGTTGAAGCAAAATGTTAACTGCTTTCTGTGTGCTTGCTTCTGTGCTTCTGTGTGTATTTGTTAGCAAAATGTACTACTGAGACAGCTCCACAGCTTTAACCAGATGGAAGGTAAAGGGAGAGAGCCCAATGGCTTTAACGTGCATTTTGATTTGCATTTGATGTCACACATTCAATCGGTCTTATTTGCATTCACTCATTTGCGATGCGTTTGGTTGACTTTATTTGAGATTTTCTTTAGTTTTGATTGCAAATTGAACTGATTCATTTCTGGAATTTCAATTACCGATGACTTGCTCCTTTTGCTATTCATAACGTTCAGTATTCAACCAGTCCAGATTCCAGCACAACGTCTAATGCCACCTTTCATTCCAAATGTCGAGCTGGTCTTTCAATACAAGAGGAGTGAATGACTGTGACCATGACCCTGCCCACCATCACCACCACCACCATCAACACCACTACCAGCAGAGCCACTCCCTCTAAGTTCCATATGTACACTTCCACACTAATCGCCCTTACAACCCCCCTCTTCTCACCCCATCAGCGCCCTTTGAATCTTTCTGTCCCTGTTTGGCCAAAACCAACACCCTACCTAGCCTCACACGTCTCAGCGCTGCGCTACCCTACCTACTGCTGTCCTCGCTGTCCTGCCCCTAAGGAATCCCTCACCCTCACCTATCTCAGTGGTTCTCAACCTGTGGGTCGGGACCCCCAAATTATTTTGGGTGGTCCCCAGATGATTAACTTAATGTGCAACATTGTTTTCTCACTCAACAGTAAACAAAACCAACATACAGTTTAAGTGTATAGAGGGTATACTGTATACACACACATACAAGTGACACTTTAAGGACCTTTTAATACCTCTAAAATGACAAATTAAACATTGGCCAAATTGTCAATCATTAGAGGCAGAGATTTTGAAAATAGACGATCTACATGCTCACAACGCCTCGCAACACGAGGCGTTGTGAGCATGTAGATCTGCTATTTTCACAATAGAACCGTGTTATACAAAATGTAATGCCTCAACTCTTGTGCTTGTCAGGGTGGGGGGGGGGGGGGGTCCCCATTTAAAATATGATTATTTCGGGGGACGCGGGCTGAAAAGGTTGAGAACCACTGACCTATCTCACCACCCTCCTACTTCCTCTCTCCATCTCTCCACCTCTCTCCACTCCCCCACCCCGCCGTCTCTCTTAGCTCCCCACCTCTCCTCCGTCGCCGCTGCCCGAGGAGCTCGCGGCCCGGACGTCCAGCCCCGTCCTCCTGCGCTCTCCCAGCCCGCACACCCTCCTCCTGACCACCCTGTCGGACCCCCTGCACCAGCGGCAGCCGCTGGGCATGCGGCGCAGCCAGTCTGCTGACCAGCAGCAGCCAGAGCGCCCGTCCTCTTCCTCCTCCTGCCATGCCTCCTTACCGCTGCCGGCTTCTCCCGCCCCCGGCGGCGCCCGCTCGCCCGGACGCAGGAAGCTGCCTGCGATCCCTGCCGGGGCCGCCAACACCAAGTTCCCCTCCGTCATACGCATCACCCGCGCCCAGCTGCAGCAGGTGAACGGCCAGCCCGCGACCCCTGCATAGTCAGAGAGGGAATCTTGTCATCCAGTCAGCGTCCTCTCTCTCTCTCTCACACTCACTCACTCCCATCACTCGCCATACACCAGCTGGCAGCTGCTTTCCAATGTTTTTTTCCCCCCTCCTCATTCTTTTTTGGTTGCTTTTTGTTTTGGCATTTTTTCGTTTCTTTTTTCCCCCGTTCTGCTTTGTTTGGTTTTGTTGGCTTGGTTGTTGTTTCCGTTGTCAGGCGGCTCTCTCCAGAAAGCAGGAAAGGGCATTGTGCAGGCCAGGCAGAGCATGCTCAGATGTGTCCTTGTGTCTGGACATGTTGTTGTTGTTGTTGTTGTTGTTGTGATCTGAATTAGTAGGCGTGTGTCTGTCTGATTGTTGGCATGTGTGTTTGGAATGTGGAGTCATGACTAGAGGTTGCATGGTCTCTTTTGTTTCAGATCGTCTTTGTCTTCTCTCTCCTTCTCTTCCTCTCTCTCTCCCTCTATTTGTTTCTCACCCTCTCTTCGTTGAAGCCCCCTGCCAAGTTGCGTGAACGTTTCCTGTCCTACTTGCCGGTTTAGTACTCACAGCTTGACTGACACTGCCATAGCACTTGTGTGTGTCGGTCCGATAATGGTAGCTATGGCATTGCATGTGGTTGCCAAACTAATCTCCATTTTCAATACCCCATAATATAAAAAAATCCTCTTTTTTGACACATCACTATCAGGCTCTTGCTGCAGAACTACAGCACAACTCGACATGTTGTAGTCGGTCAGCAACAGGCCATTGACAATTAGAAAATTACTCCCATTTTATAGTGTGGCTCTACGTTTATACTGAAACCCATGTCTCCTTCTCTTCCCTTCCTCTTCTATCCCTCTACCCCTCCCCTCCCCTCTTCCAGCTGACGGCCCAGCGCCCCTCTGGGCTGTCCTCACAGTCGGGATCAGACAACGCCCCACAGTGCCTCCTGCTGGAGAGGCGTGGCAATGCTGAGACCCAGCAGGCCTTGGAACACACCGCTGACATCCACTCCCCCCAGGACCGCGTGCCCACCCAGCCAGGCACGCCCACTGACCCCCTGGCAGAGACCCTGGTCAACGGAGACAGCCATACCAAAGTCCAAAGCCCTGTGCCAAGCCGAGTGTCCTCCCCTCGTTCACCCCGTTCCCCTCACTCTCCACGTTCTCCTCGCTCGCCCTCCTCTCCACGCTCTCCCCTCTCTCCTCACAGCCCTGTGTTTGCCAACGGCCACCTCTCCCCTCCTGTTAATGGCCAGGGGGAGACAGGCAGCAGAGCCTTCTTCTCCAAGCCACAAGACAACGGGAATGACTCTGGCTCCCCCAGCTGTGCCACCGAGCCCCAAGTAGGGGAGGAGAATGTAGGAGAACAGAGATGGGCTCCAGAGGAGACCAATGGCCCGGCCTCCTCAGCCTCCTCCCCCGTCGCCCCCCGTAAGAACCCCAGCCGCAGGCAGAGTCGCATCCCCGTGCTGGAGCCTTCCAGCTTGCTGGAGCCTCCTCCTCCAGGCTCTGCTAAAGAGAAGCTCCTGCAGAAGAGAGCGAGCCTCCATGGCCCTGCTCCCTCTCCCACCGCCTCTCCGTCCTTGTCCACTGAGCGGCGTGGCCCCATGGCGGCCTCCCTTCCCAGGGACCAGCTGTCCTCCGCCTCTGACCGCTCCCAGGACGAGGACTCCCTGCTGGGCTCCCACTCTGACCGACAGGGCGACGACGCCCCGTCTCTGTCCTCCTCCTCCAGTCCTCTGTCCCGCAAGAGCAGGATCCCTCGTCCCGTCAATCCCACCCCTGATCCCGAGCAGCTGGCTGCCCACTTCCTGCCCCGCCCACCCCCTGGGAAGCCGCCAAGCCGCCCCACAGCAGAGAACAGGTTGGTTCTGGTAATTGTTGATTTCACTAAAATAACCAAGAATGATAGACTCATGGTCTCTATATAGTTCAGACCAAAGAAGTTGAAACTTGCAGCCATTTGCAATAAAATTCCCCAAACAGTGGTTTGCAACTTTCTAAAACTGGACAGTGCACTTCAAGTGAAGTTTATCGTTAGCAATGGCTCTTGTCATGTCACGTTAACCTATTCCCTTGATGCATAAATTCCAGCGCCTGAGCACAATCTTTCTCCTGTATCTTTTTATCTTTGTATTGTATTTATTCTTCTTTATTGGTGTGTTATAAATTATAAGAGCCCAATATCATCAAATGATAATAATCACAAAAGACAAAAAAACTAAAAACTAAGAGAATTATAATATTACCGGTAATAATAACAACAACTATTGTAACAATAGAAGAGGGGCAAAGCCGTCAATTTCTTTATCACTACTAGCCCCCATACAGTAAGTCATATCTGCCCATGAAAGACATATTTTGCCACTTGTACGCATGCCCCCACCCACTGAAATCAAAATCATTAAAATCCCTAAGGCGATAGAACACTCTTCTTTTCTCTAATTACAATCTAAAATATGAACCCTTGTAAAAAACACAAAGTTGTCCTTTAAATGAATAATACCACTATACCAAGACGAGACCCAACTGATACCCTCAGTCAGTCCAAAACCCAGTCAATTTGTTTTGTTTTGTCATATTGTCACACCCAGACTCAGGCGTTTCCGTATCCGAGCAGGCAGCACCAGCGACTCAGACCTGCTCAGCTGCCTGGCACAGCTGATGCACGGCTCCCGCGGCTCGCCCCTCCACCTTCGCTCCTCCACCCCACATGGAGGCTCTAGGATGGGCGTCTGCAGCCTGACCAGCTCCCCTCACCACCACCACCACCACCGCAGCTCCAGCGCCTCCCCGCGGAGCTCCTCCTCCCTGCAGCGCTCCGTCAGCTCCTCGCCCTCCCGCCACGAGCACCGCGGGGGCGGGGGAGGTGGCTGCAGCCGCTCGCCGCCCAGCTTCTCGGGCTCGCCGCCTCCCCGGCGTTCCTACCTCCACCACCAGGAGACCTGCTGCAGCCGGCAGGCCCGCGTGGGGCCCTTCCACCTGTCCAGGGGGAAAGGCTGCAGCCGGGAGGGCAAATGCTCCAGCAAGCTCAGTAGATAGTCACCCTCCCGATCGCCCCACCGGACGCTAATGCCGCAATAGCCAACTGCAGAGGAGAGGAAGACAACGATCAGGATGGGGAAAGAAGGGACTCCCTAAAACTTGGTGTTTAGCCCGGGGGCCGCCCCTTAAGCATTCTCTTCGGCTCGCACAGGGTCGTCTTGTCAAGCTAAGCTAAGCTAAGATAAGCAAGGTACTTTGAATGTTTCTGAACCAAAAATACGTTTCATGTCAGTATTCAAGTACTACTGTATATACAATTTCAGAATAGATAATAACTGATTCCCACCCTATCGGTATGCAACTCGGACAGCGCACTTGTCGGCGTCCGAGGCTGCTCGTGTGGTTTGCCTCACTGTCGACGCGCCTCCCGTGTTCAAAAGCATTTACTACTACTATGACCTGCTGTACCACGCCCATCTGAGTGAAACACCTAACGTTTTAGTGAGTCCCTGGGAAAGAAGGCCACAATCAGGATTACGAATGTCTGAGTCTTCCTGTTAGTGTAGTTTGTCACACAAGACTAGAGAATTGTCACTTCCCTCCTCGCTTTGAAACTCACCCACCTCTCCTACCCTCACTTGTCTTTCCATTTTGCACAGTGTTTTGACTCTCCTTTATGTTCCCGGTTCGTATGGTACCTAATCAAAAGGGGTGGGAGAGACATTTATGGATACTTACCGGTAGTTTAGATTGTTCACCATGTTGTAGAGTAAAAGTAGTATAGGTGTAAAACTAAACCAATTGGTTTCCTAGTAAAAGGAAGTACAATTGTTTATGACCCAACGGACAGGTCAGTGGCCATAATTATATAAGTCAGCTCTGGTTATTTAGTCTGCACCACAGTACGCAGTAACTCATTTAACCCCTTTATTAATGCACTTGTCTTATACTGATGGTATATCAGTATAGCTGATCACTACTTAATGGAATACCAGTGAGACGTCGACCCAATTATCTCCTTTGCATTGGAGATCGCAGGCAGGGTATCACTTTTACTGTACAGTATGAGAGAGACGCATTAAGCCAGAGTAAATGTACAGTACTATTTATTGAAATGTTATTTATTTGAACTCTTTAGCAGTGGTTAAGGCTTCCCACCCTGCCTCAGATCGTGGATGTTTGGTCCTGTATCCCTGGCATTAATATTAAAAGTTTAACAGGAGTTGCTTTGAGGTGACCCTTTATAACAATCATGTAAAGCTTTGTGGGAGGGGACACACCTACCTGTGCCTACTGACTGATTTATACTTGGTTGCGTGTGGTGTTGTGCACCAGAAATAGCAGATCTACAAGCTCACCAGCGTGATGTGTTGTGTTTGCCGTGTAGGTCGGCTGTTTTCAGTGCCGCGATGCCCACGCGCAACTATGTATAACTCAGGCTTACTGTGTTGCTGAGGGGGAATGTTAACACTGAATGAGTGAATTACAAGTCACAATTACTTTAGCTTTACTCCTTTACAGAGATTGCTTAGAGACTGACCCCATCGACGTACTGTAACATGTTTTCTCAATCCTCTTCTTACAGTAGTGGTAGGCCTAAAGAACACAGGCACATTTATTATGGAACACTAATTTATTATTATTAATATCTAGACACAGATGTGTCTCAGCGTGTGCCTTGGCACTTTGGGCAGCTTTTGGGTTCACTGCGGTATGTTTGTAATCAGAACAAAAGGGAGCCAAAAAACAAATAGACTAGTTGGTTAAGACAACCCTTTTCACCTTGATGTAATAGTATTGTTTTTGCCAAAAAAAAGTGAGTGTTGCAAATCTCCATTTGAGCAAGAGTTTACTTGAATAATGAGTATTTACTATTTGTGATGATGAAAAGGGAAACTTTTGAGCAAAGCCAACTTTAACTGTCGTGTGATATTTATAAAGGACCAATGACTAATTTTCCGATAACATATTGGAAGAAATGTGAATTTAAAACTGCAAGGAAAGAGTCATGTCATGCAATGTCAATATTAAGTATTCCACATGTAGGCTATGTCATACTAAATTATGTTCCATGCCTCTGAATTGAAGGAAAACGTTTTGTTTTTATCCATTCACCTTGCGCCAGAGAATGTCTTTTATACAAAAATGACAAAGTAGCTCTAGTATTGTTTTGAGAACCACTTAAACTATTAATTTCATGTTCCTTACTCAAAACACCCTTCTTGCCACTCCTCTGCTTGTATGATACTGTAATATAGCTCCCAAGCTTCCAATACTATGCTTTGCATGCTCCAAAGAGAAAGGATAGGGGGGGGGGGAACCCTCATCAGAACAATCTTCTGAGATAAAACGACATGCCCGGTGCCATCAACCTCCATTTAATCTGTTTGTGCTGTGAAAGAGATTTCTTCAACACGGTACATTGCATTTTAATTGCAATATACTGGTATTATTAGGACCCCCCCCCCTTTATTTTCTTCCCCCTTCTGCAAAGTCTCAAAAACCTCAGTTTGATAATCTCCTCTCCCCATCTGATCTTAAACACAAGTTAAAAGCGTTTCAGAAATGTGTGTTGACAAGAATGTCGCTTAAACACGACTGCCTGTATATTTTCATCAGTGTATTTGGCTGAAGACCATCTTGCATACATAATGCATACAGTTATCATATGCAGAGAATACTTTAGTTTTTGTTGTGTTTTTAAGAACATTGTATTGTAGGAGACTACAGTATACCTGGGATGAGAGCCACAGAATGGTATGGCTGCACACATCGATAAGAACAATGCAGTTGTTTTTGATTGATATTGAACTTGAACTCATGAGTATTGAACTTTCTAATATACGTATGCTCTAGTATCTTAACTAGGCATTGCACTGTAGACATGAAGCGCTGTGGTTTGTTCGTCTCACGTGGATCATGAAGGTACCCAATCTCCCCCGAGCAGATATGATGACTCATCCTGAGGTCAGACAGTGTTCAGTCAGTCAGTCGCCTTAATGTTTCTTCTGTCCCCTCCGTGCATAGCGAGGGATGACTGAGCCTTGTCTGTCTGTGCTGGAGATCATTCCAGTGTTGGGCCAGCTGAGCCCTTCTGTCAACTGTCCCTTGTCCTCGGAATGGCATGTGTGGTCTGTCGCTATGGCTGCCTATGGCTACATTTGAAATCAAGGCAGGATTGTGCTGTTGACGCTTTCAGAATCAATAGTATTGCTCATTTGTGATTGCTAAGGCTATACTGGAAACTGCTCTGTTTTGTGAGAATTGAATGATTTAAGAGCCAACTGGTGGGAAACGAGAGCACAGTGTCAAGGGGTGTAATGACTGATTCTTTAATACAGCTATTGCTAACTGCTAATTTCCATATATTGCCAACGATCAATCTTTGAATTCATTCTCTTTGATTGATATATTTTAAGCTCACAACTGTTAAGGTATTTCAAGCTTAAAACCTTCCGAACACAGTTGCTCAGACCTTTCAATATATACCTGTAAATGTTTAAAGTATTTATTTAAACCTTATCACTATTGTAAACCATAACTTATTTGCTAAAAAGCTTCGGTTAAAGTGAGAAACGGACACTTAAACAGTGCTGTTTTAAGAAAGGATAATCGGATTTCCTCTCTTTGTTTTTAGTCTTTATTATGATTATTGCACAAAGTGGTGTGTAACCGTAGTACAAGTGTTACCTTACCAATCAGATGACTATTTTGTCACTTTTCTGAGTGGCTTTGCTGATGGCAAGGGCTTCATACACAATAGCTTGCCAGTATCTCTAATGTGCATCTAATCTAGCTGGTTCTCAACTGGTTTCACAATTGCGCTCACATTTTGACCATGAAGTAAATTGAGGGCCAAATATATGAAATAATACAATATTCCTCTGTTAAACTTGTTTTGCCCTGTCAGCACATCTTCCGTCCCCGTTTTGGGTCCTGGCCCACTGTTTGAGAAACACTGGTCTAACCTGATATGCCATGGTTGCAGGTACACACAAGGTAACACAGCAAGGCAATGTTTTTGAACAAATAGTCGAGGTGGAACTAATCAAACTTTTGGAGTGTACTGTCACACTCTTCCATGTCATGATATTGGAATACGTGTTTATAAAATGATACTGACAACAATTATTTGATAATAATTTGATCAAATTTGATTGTTTTTCCCAACCACCAGTATGACTTCAACTGTTGAATGTTTATTTATTTTTTATCTTATTAATATTATTATTATTTTGTTTCTGAATGGTTGATATTGTTTGTGTGTAATGCAATGTATGTAAGTTATGGTTTTGAAATGTAACTGTACAGTCACAAGGAAAGAATGTATAAGTGGAGGTTTTGCATTGTACATAACTGTAATTATTTGTTTATTCTATCATTTGTATCATATCAATGCCTTGTACAGTGTTTCTTTCTGTTGGTTTAAAATTATTTTGTATTTTATTTTTATAAACTGGTTATAAATAAAATACTCATTCGGCATGCAGACACAACTTGTTTAAGCATTTTATACGTTGACCACAAAGTGATAGTTTTTGTTCAAGTATATTATAATTCTTAATTACTACGGCGATGCCTGTTAAGAATGCACGCCCTGTTGTTCTCAGGGTTTTGTAATTTGGTTCCAGATTTTCTGGTCATGAGAGGAGATGAAATAGTCTCTCCAATAAACTTTAGGGTTGAGAAGAGCAGAGCAGGGAGAAACTGCCTTTGTTTCATTCTTGAGGGTACATTTCAGCGAATAATTAATATATCCTGCATATAGGCACATCAATACACATCACCATGTCTAAAGGAGAGCCATCTTGGTTTCTTATCTCACACTGGTTATTTTCAGACATTGACTGTTTTCCAAGTTTTGTTGCAGGTGTTTTAAAGATTTGTTTTGGGGCTTTTATACCTTTATTGGATAGGACAGTAGACTGACAGGAAAATGGGTAGAGAGACGGGGAGTGACATGTGGCAAAGGTCGTCCGGATCGGGAATCGAGCCGGCGACGCCGTACGGCATCAGTGCCTATGTGGCAAACTGGCAATGCCTATGTGGTATGCGCCTGGACCAGTAGGACAGCGGGCACCCCTCGTTGCAAGCGTTTATAAAAAGATATGGACTAATGGTTATTAATTTGATTCAGAGTTACAGCAGTAGGCTACAGTCAATGGGCCTCATTCATCAAGCACTTAAGATCAAAATAAGATCATATTTTGATCTTACCGGCATTTAGGACGATTCTCCTATTTACGACCAGATTGATGAATGAGGCCCATTCTGTTCACTTCAGTACTTATTAATCAAACCACAAATAACAGGATTAGGATGAAAGTTTAATTAAACAGGGTGTAGCAGTAAAGGGGGGCGGGGAGAGAAAAGAAAGCACAAACCAAGACATGTTGGCTGTTGGCAGAGATTTTTCACTTGAATACAGGTTATTGTCAGTAAACATCCTGTGGCCACACAATGTATGAAAGGCAGTGGTTTTGCATGCAGTGTCTCCCATCAATCAAACGTTAGCCCTGTAGCCCAGCTATTCCATACTATATACTATAACTATTCCATCCTATTTTAGAATGCTTATTGGATTATTATCCACTTTCAACCTGGTGAACGATTTCAAAACATTTCAAGACATTTCAAATAACAGCAGACCTGTGAGCTCACAGCCCGTCACCTTGTGAGCTTTTATTGCTGCTACTTCTGTTTTTGGAGCTGTGTGGAACACAAGCTCCCCTATACGTGGCCGTGTGTGTAGGTATGTGAGCATCAACTGCAATACACACACACACACACACACACACACACACACACACACACACACACACACACACACACACACACACACACACACACACACACACACACACACACACACACACACACACACACACACACACACACACACACACACACACACACACACACACACACACACACAGCTCCACTTCGAACAGAGGTTCGATTTTTAGATTCTTTTTTAAAGGGCTGAAGTAGCTGTGGGTAATCACTTATGTCACGGCCCCTTGGCCTTGCCTGTAGGGCCTGTGGTAGCATAGGTATGGTGGATCCCTGTACTTTGCTTCTCTCCACAGAGCCTTCGGGTGTCGGCCAATGAGGTGGCTGATTAGGTGCATTGGGAGCACCTGGCCAGTACTCCAAGAAGCCCTATAAAAGACTGGGTGGCCAACCAGTCTGTCTCTCCCTCTACAGCAGACAGCACCCTTTTGCTTTAGTCCTCTTATGCTTTGCTTTATCCACAAGTTTCCGCGGGAGTTTACTGGAGACTATCCGGACCAAACTTCCGGGTTTAACAGCAGACATACAAGCTCACGTCGCGTCGCAGATGCAACCCGTTGAGAGCTTGTAAATCGGCGCCGGAAGATCGATGCAAACGTTTGCGCAATGCACTATGGGGCGTAGGAAACTCGTGGATACACCTTACAACACCCCACACTACACTTACCACACATCCATGCATTGCTGACACCACTGATTACTGACTTACACACCTCAAGCTCTTGTACATATGATTTAATCCAGTTGTTAATAAATTATTGTTATTCTTTAAAGCCCACTACCTCGTGTCCTCCTCAATTTGTCATGGCCTAAGAGCCAGGTTGTGACAAATTGGGGGCTCGTGCCGTTCGTGAAAAGTTGGAACTCGGGTTGGCCGTGACATTGTTGACAGGTAAAGTAATCTTCCTGTGTTGTTTAAAGCTGGTATAGTTATTGGCATTTTTGGTCACGGCATTAGGAGGAGGCGCTTGGTAGTGGTCGTTTGATTTATTTGAGTTAACAAGTTGGTTTTGAATAATTTGAGTTTGAGTTTGTTTGAGTTATTTAAAGGGGTTATGCCACCTTAAGGGTTACTGTCACCTTAATAAATTATATTAAAAACAAGTTAATATTTGTTTGATGTCATTGTGGGAATGCACGATAAGCCAATCAAATTAATTAATTGACTGTTACTTACTGTATGTCTGCACAATGTACATTTTCTTCCCATCGCCCGCAGGCTCGCTCTCACAGTCACAGCCCTCACAACTTCTCTGCTCCCACAGGGCTAGCTAGCTGGGCTAGCACTAAAGCTAACCAGCTAAAGACACACATTTATATATGAATCTGTAGCTATAAAAATTATATTTCCGGTGGTTACTGGTTGTTACTTCCCCATTGTTCATGGGAATATGCTTGTTTATGTTTATTCATTGAAATGGAAAACACGTTGTTTTGACTGAGTTGGGCAGCTGCGCTCGAACTCATCCTCGAACTGTGTGCTGCTGGCCAGTATTGTGACGTTCGCGAACGAATCAAGTCTTTTGAACGGCTCTTTGAAATGAACGATATGATTCGGTTCACAGTAGGGAGCCGTTCCTTTCTAATGAACAGTGGTGGGAAAAGTACTCAATTTCAGAGATCCAGCTCACTTCAAATAGCCACAAATCCCATATCTGCGCCAGGCTGTCTCCTGTCTGTCTCTCTACTCCTCCGAGTGGAGGGGGCTGCGCTACGGGGGATGGGATCATTTGATTCAGAGATTTCAGACCGTTTTAAAAAAGACCACGTGACCTACTGTATCCTACTGTATCATACTATTATAATTTCGGGGCGTGGCAGGACCCCTTTAAGTAAAAGTAAAAGTAATCTAAGTAAAAGTAATCTAAGTAAAAGTAATCTAGGTAATTGTTTGGGTAAATACAATTATTTTGGTTTTCTTTTTTTTTGGTTGTGCTGTCTATCAGTTACAGTGTGGTAATTGGGACAGGTGGGGCAGGTGTGTCTGGTACAGTCTGAGGGGCGGTACTCCCCACCCACATAGGTCAGAGGTGTTACCCGCAGGGGGACGCACTGTTTTTTTTTGTTTGAATATTGTATTTTGTTAGACTCGGTCCCACACAAGATGGGATTGGGTGGTGACCACCGAGATTGCCATGGAGGTGTGGTTACTCGGGAGGCCCACTGAAGACCCAGGGCAAGTTGTGTTAGTTTAGGTTGGGTTAGGCAGTTGAGGTAGGGGGAGTGCCGCTCCTGTAGGCGCACCTGTCTCACCTGTCCTAACGAGACAGAGGAGGAGCATTTGTTCCATTTTGGAATTTGTTTTTCTATTCATTAATTTCATTAATTCAAGAGAGTAATCTACTCCAATTCCAATTCTCAAGACCTGGATAAAAGCTGCTCAAAGAAGGTCCTTCTGTACATCCAATGTACATAAATCAAATCTAACTTAACATACTTAGTTGGCACCAACCAGTAAATAACATATCACAAACTAACAATAAGATCAATTAACATCTGTTAGAACAATCTGTAAATTGTATAAAAACAACGATAAGATCAATAAACAATCAGTAAGAACACTCTGTACAGTATATAAGAACCATCTGTACAGTAGAAAATAATTAAGCCATATCACTCGAACTCTCGGGCCATCAGTCTGCCATTGGGGTTTGTGACCTTTATGGCCAGCTGGGCTGCCCTCTCCAAAATCAGCTTTCTGTTTTTGGCAGAGACGGTGCGGGCGATCTCTGCACAGTAGGTCCTGCAGAGACAGAAAGAGAGGCATTACTCAACATTTGATTCTTCACATTCATCTGGATCTGCATGACTAATACAGTCAACTTCAGAGCCTGTTTTTCTATTACAAAAATAATGATAAAGCACAGCAGGACACTGCCAGGAACTCAAAATGAACATTGATTCTGTGAATTCAGAGGTTACTAAACCTATCAGTAGACAGACATTTTTCACGCCTGGAAAATAGAACAATGGCGTATCGGAGCGGCGGGCGCCTTGTGCCGCTGGTGTGGGTTCATTGAAAATAGTGTCTGTTTTCTGCTATTCAAAACTTTCAACCTGACATTTTGGGCAAACCACATGTAGATCAGATCTGCAATTTTTGACACGCAGCACTGATGAAAGACCGAAGTTAGTATAAAGGCCAGTGCACACCAATGCAACCCGGCAACTACTATTCCCACCGGTCTGCAAGTCCAGGCTGCTGCATTGGCAATCTAATAAAAGTTAAGCAGGACTTACTTGTTATTCATCATCAGAAGGTCAAGCTCCTTGATGATGTGGATCACAAACTTCTTGAAGCCAGTTGTCAGCATATGCTTTGTCTTCTTATTGCTTCCATTCCACGCCGTAAGGCATCTGTTCTGTCACCCCTATGCGCCCTGCACAGACTGACAGGCAGATAACTCCTCCTTCAATAATCACACCGTATGTAGTCTTCAGTTGTTTAATGTGACATCAAAGGTAGGGTAAAACTGCAGAGAATATAAATTACAATAAACAAGTGTTAATTCAATACAAAAACAAATGCTATCATGTAGAAATCAAAAAACAAAATATACATTGTACTGAGGTAAATATCAGGCTACACCTATTAGGTAGGCATACAGGCAGGGGCGTCACACCAAATTCTGGGCCCTGGGTACAAGGATTCACTGCGGGGCCCCCCATGAATGTTAACTATTGAAAAACAGCAGATATACAAGCTCACAGCGCGGCACCGAGTGCCGCGCTGCGAGCTTGTATATCTGCTATTTTTGAAAAATCGTGAAAAAGCGTGCAAGAAACCTATGTCAAGGACCCCCAAGATGATATGTATTTGGCCACGGACCCCGATCTAGTTCCAGGGACCCCCCAGAAGCAAAATTTTTGTTAGAAATGTTCGCTTAAAAAATACCTATATTCAAAGATTTTCACACATTGTCACAACTTTTCAAAAATAGCAGATCTACAAGCTCGCAGCGCGGCACTCGGTGCTGCGCTGTGAGCTTGTATATCTGCTATTTTTCAATAGATAAAGTTATTAGGGCCCCTACACCTTGGGCCCCAGTAACTCAGTCCCACTTTCCTACCCCTTGTGACGCCCCTGCATACAGGCAAGAAAAGAAGTGAGGACATTTCCTTCATTATTAATAATGATACAAAGATTGGAAAATAAATCACGAGAATACTATGTCAATTTGTGTCACAAAATAGCCATATTGAACATAAACATACCAGCGTTGCTTCTGTAAAGGCTTAACTGAAAACAAGTCAGCTCCAAACATTTCAGGACAGAAATACAGTGTCTGTTCTGCTGCTTTACAAGTGAGGAATGAATCACTGAACTAATTAACACCACCTGCCTGCACCCTCCTCACAAACCAGTCAATCAACTAATCAACTCAACTAGGGCACTTAAAGGCACAGAGCACATTTAACAAACAAGACAGCACAGCATCAGTGCCTATCTGGCAAACTGGCAATGCCTATGTGGTATGCGCCTGGACCAGTAGGACAGCGGGCACCCCTCGTTGCAAGCGTTTATAAAAAGATATGGACTAATGGTTATTAATTTGATTCAGAGTTACAGCAGTAGGCTACAGTCATTCTGTTGACTTCAGTACTTATTAATCAAACCACAAATAACAGGATTAGGATGAAAGTTTAATTAAACAGGGTGTAGCAGTAAAGGGGGGCGGGGAGAGAAAAGAAAGCACAAACCAAGACAATGTTGGCTGTTGGCAGAGATTTTACACTTGAATACAGGTTATTGTCAGTAAACATCCTGTGGCCACACAATGTATGAAAGGCAGTGGTTTTGCATGCAGTGTCTCCCATCAATCAAACGTTAGCCCTGTAGCCAGGGACGACACTGGGGGTGCCAGAGCACCTGCCCTTTTGCCTTCCTGGATCAAAGTGCCCTTTTTTAGTCAGGTTCACTGTGTACTTTTGTTCAAAAGTTTTGGAGATTAGTAAAACTATACATTTTTGGAATCTTCAGAGCATGGGGAATCCAAAAATCCAAATGCAAAATGGCCGACATACAATACATAATTTGTGCTATCTTGGCTTCTAGACAACCTAGAAACGTAATTAAACATGCCAATCCTATGTGTTCTGGGTCAAGGAATCAAATGAGTAAATTATGGGTGTAAAATGTTCTAGACCCCCGCCCCTGGGGGTTATCTATTTTGGGACCTCCCAGAACAGTACACCAGCCAGTTAATGTCCGATTTTCATAATATTAGAGTTGTTTTGTAGGTTTTAAAACAATCTGAGTTCATTTACTACAATTTGAAAGCAGACAGAATAACCTGTTTTACCCCCCCCCCCAGACAGACCCCATGTTTTTGTACAGTGTTTGTTTTGTTGTTTTGTGCAGTGTGCATGGACCATGGTGACATTGGTCAATTCTGGATTAAAAGGTTCTAATATATTTATGCCCCAAAATGCTCTGGAATCTTGCCACATGTGTAGGCTATCTGTAATCAAAACAGCATGTATCTATTCTGCATCTAGCTTGAGGCAAGACCCAAATTAACTAAAGTCTTTGCTTCTGGGGGTCCCTGGAACAAAATATTTTGAGATGGGGGTCCGCAGCCAAATACACATTTAATTGATGCATGCATATCAATATATATAGCCTAGATATGTCACAGCAGGGCATGTATGCATATCAATAGACCATTGTCTGTACCTGTTAACTCCTGTAATGTATGTGTAAGCGCCGTCCACGTGACATCATTCAAATCACGTCCCCCAAACATTGAATCCCCAATGCAACACTTCCCATCCCTAACTACTGGCAGTCGACGGTTCCACGCGCTGCACAAGGTGCCCTTTTTTTCACTTGAGCACCCCCCCCTCAAAATGTCTGTGCACGCCCCTGCCTGTAGCCCAGCTATTCCATACTTTACTTTACTTATCCTCTTCGTCCCGGTTGGGGCATAAGGCTGCAATCATACACTGCCAGAGAACCCTGTCTCGTGCTTTGGCCTGTGCTTCGTCCCAGGAAAGACCCATCTCCTTCAGCTCTGTCATCACTGTCCTTCGCCAGGTGTTACCAAAGTCCAAAGCCCCGTACCAAGCCGAGTGTCCTCCCCTCGTTCACCCTGTTCCCCTCACTCTCCACGTTTTCCTCGCTCGCCCTCCTCTCCACGCTCTCCCCTCTCTCCTCACAGCCCTGTGTTTGCCAACGGCCACCTCTCCCCTCCTGTTAATGGCCCGGGGGAGACAGGCAGCAGAGCCTTCTTCTCCAAGCCACAAGACAACGGGAATGACTCTGGCTCCCCCAGCTGTGCCACCGAGCCCCAAGTAGGGGAGGAGAATGTAGGAGAAAAGAGGTGGGCTCCAGAGGAGACCAATGGCCCAGCCTCCTCAGCCTCCTCCCCCGTCGCCCCCCGTAAGAACCCCAGCCGCAGGCAGAGTCGCATCCCGGGCTGGAGCCTTCCAGCTTGCTGGAGCCTCCTCCTCCAGGCTCTGCTAAAGAGAAGCTCCTGCAGAAGAGAGCGAGCCTCCATGGCCCTGCTCCCTCTCCCACCGCCTCTCCGTCCTTGTCCACTGAGCGGCGTGGCCCCATGGCGGCCTCCCTTCCCAGGGACCAGCTGTCCTCCGCCTCTGACCGCTCCCAGGACGAGGACTCCCTGCTGGGCTCCCACTCTGACCGCCAGGGCGACGACGCCCCGTCTCTGTCCTCCTCCTCCAGTCCTCTGTCCCGCAAGAGCAGGATCCCTCGTCCCGTCAATCCCACCCCTGATCCCGAGCAGCTGGCTGCCCACTTCCTGCCCCACCCACCCCCTGGGAGGGCGCCAAGCCGCCCCACAGCAGAGAACAGGTTGGTTCTGGTAATTGTTGATTTCACTAAAATAACCAAGAATGATAGACTCATGGTCTCTACATAGTTCAGACCAAAGAAGTTGAAACTTGCAGCCATTTGCAACTAAATTCCCCAAACAGCGGTTTGCAACTTTCTAAAACTGGACCGTGCACTTCAAGTGATGTTTATCGTTAGCAATGGCTCTTGTCATGTCACGTTAACCTATTCCCTTGATGCATAAATTCCAGCGCCTGAGCACAATCTTTCTCCTGTATCTTTTTATCTTTGTATTGTATTTAACACCGTGGCTTATTAAGCCGATTTGGGTACACTTTCTCTCCCCCGGTGGAACAGTGTTACACCACGTATAAAAGAACCAGCTGTGAGTTTGGAAGTTTACTGTGTTTTCAGACAAGGATATTATTTTGACAACAGTACAATTTATTTAACATTCCCTGCTTGGACATCCGCCACTGGACCGCTGGACACATGGTTTTCTGATTGCATGCTCCACGGTCCGAGGACGGATCTTTATGCACCATTGGTGACCGGAATAATATTTTAAGATAAGTATATTGTTTTCTTCAGTTATCTGTGCAACGAGTCGCTTCTCAGTTTGAACTAGAAGCAGTGCTCTTCCGAGCACAGGTCTCCACCAGGCCGCGTGTCCTGGTGGTGCTACTGTATAATAGGCCAATGTAAAAAGGGCGGTTCTTCACCATAGATCTTTCATGGAAATCGGACGCTGCATGCATGATTTGAAGCATTGTGTTCCAAAAATGTGTTTTGCTAAAGTCTACCTGCTGGTGGTGCTATAACAGGCCAATGTGAAAAAAGGTAGCATTTGTTCCTTGACCTAGTGGGAATTTCTGTGGCAAATTTCACAGTAATCGCAAGCTGCGTTGATGATTTGAAGCATTTTGTTCAAAAACGGAGCAATCCTGCAAACTTTGGAAGCTAATATTAGCCAATCAGGATGGAATATGAAATATCAGACGGATCGGACTTGATCACATGACTATAGAGATACTGTGTACCGATTTGCGTGATTTTTGCATAAAATTAGTAATAGAGTAATATCCAAAGGTGGCGCTATAAAAGGCTGATGTGAAAAATGCAGGGCAAAGGTTTATCCTTAGCCTCTAGGGAGTGCGCTTACAAAGTTTGAAACTGATCGGTGGAGTTATAGGTAAAACCACAAATCGGCCTGTTTTAGCGCCACCATGAGGCTGATTTAAAAAAAATTAAGTGGCATTTCTTCCTCGGCCTAGTGGGAACGTGTGTGCGCGATTTCATGATAATTGCACTTTGCGTTTGGGATTTGAAGCATTTTGTTCAAAACGGCTCAATCCTACAAACTTTGGAAGCCAATCTTAGCCAATCAGGATGGAATATGCAAAATCGGACAGATCCTTGTCGATCACATGACTGTCGAGATACTGCCTACCGATTTGTAGGATTTTTGGACAAAATCTGTAAGAGTAGTGCACAGAAATGTGTCTTGCGAACATCGGCCACTAGGTGGCGCTAGAAAAAGCCCATTTGAAAAATTTAGGGCAGAGGTTCTAGATTGGCATCCAGGGAATGTGTGTGCTCACTTTGGCAGCGACCGGGCCAACGGTGACTGAGATTAGCTGCACACAAACTGCGAGGACGCACGGACGGACACACGGACACACGGACACACGGACGGACACACGGACGGACGAAGGGGAAAACATATTCTCCCCCAAGCCTTCGGCTGGTGGAGACAATTATTGTTTTGATTTTTGATATTTCAGGGAGTCGGACAAGGCTAAATAATGTTTTAGTATTGCTCAGTCTATTTTACCTTCACTTGTTTAAACCATAAATTGCTCGGACACATCCTATCATAGGCTATTGTCTGTGCCAGCCCAACATAGGGGAAATACAGTAGGACCAGAGACACCATTCATTATAACATTCTTTTAAATTATACAATTTGTAATTACTTTTTATTAATCCTTTATATTTTACGGTTGGTCCCTGTAACATTACGTGTTGTGTCTTTGAATTTTGAATTAATGATGAATTATTGTTCTCCCCGTCGGAGGAGTCAGATAACTCCTAATTATATTTTGGTTTGACACACGTCGTAAATTAACCCTTAAGCCCCGTTCACATTGAGCCGATCCCGGGGCCGAGGATCCCCGATCAGATTTCGGGAGGACCCCCCGGGAAAATCGTTTGGTCGGCCCCGGAATCGGTCTTGGGCTTGAACAGTACCCCGACACGATCGGATTATGTTAATTAGCTTTTTTATGACCTCGGGACTCGTCTGGAGCACTCACGATAATATCAAAAAAGTTTGATATTCTCGGGTCATCGGGTAGGAATCCTTTACAATTATTGTCGTCTGAATGAGCTCACGGGATTGCTTCAGATGATATGAAGCCAGCTCCTCCCTTTTTTTAGGCTGCGCAGAGTGTAGGCAGAGTGTGCGCAGAGTGTAGGCTACACTTTTATTATTATAGCCTACTTACTTTTTACTTTAGCTTACTTTCTCCCTAAAATGAGTTCCAGGGGGTCCCCAGCTAAATGATATTGAGGAACCTAGGCCTGTCCCTATTCTATATGCTTGGATGAGGTGGTGGGACAGTAAAAAAAAAAAGCGAGAGGTTAAACTTTTTTTTTTCTGCGACTGCACGCCCACAACGGCGAGGTTTGGACATTCATTAAGCTCATGTCTGTTTAATGTCTGGCTGGTTGCCGTTAAAATGCTGGTTGATGCATTTTAGGAGTGGACACGGGCGTTCTTTTTTCTCTCTTTTTTTTTTGCTGCGCAGATTTGGCTAGGGCAGTGTATGCTGTTCTATCACCTCACAAAAAGCCTTTTCCTTTTTGGACAGTTGGTTGAAAGCTTGGATGAGGCAATGGATTTTATTAAATCAATGATATTGGAGATGCGACACTCTCAGCCGTGTCTTGCTGGATGCGCATCACATCTCGCGTCTCGCTTGCCAAAAAAATAACTGAATATATAATTATAATATCTATAAAGTGAGCAGCGGCCAGTGTGCGCACAGTACCTAGAAGACTAGCCTACCAACCTACCTTTGTTTTTATAATGTTTTGTCATGATGGCGCAGTTATCACTTGTGTGCAAAGGACGATGATACACGAAAGAAGAATGTAACACCAACTTCTACCAATTAATCCATTGCTGTGACAGACAGGCTGAGACAGCCAACGTGCTTCCATGTAGACTACATAATCCACTGGGTCCAGCTTGGTTCAGATCAATCATATCAACATAACAGTAATAACACCAACCAAAGTCTAAAACACGGTGCCGTCAGCAGCTGTGTTGTGTGAGTGACAAGCCTGATTTGCGCTTCGCCGTATCAGCGACCACCACCTGGAACTGATGCGCTAATTATTGATCTGACCAGGGGTGAGATGCCATGGGCTCGCGTGTGCTATAGTTTCGCGCAATGATGTAATGATTAATTTGAGCAAGATATAACATTTTAAAAGGCTTTTATAGGCCTAGCCTAGGTCTACTCTTAATACTTTTTTCACGATGTAGCGCACTACATGTTCAAGTTCAAACTCTTTCATGCTCACAAGACTTCACACAACATGTCGCTTTGATGTCATGCAGGATGTAATGGGCAATTTCCTATATTGATCAGATACACATACACACCTGAAAGCATTCACGCTGATGAACAGTTAATTTGAGCAGTGATGGAAAAAGTACTCCAATTCTTTACTTAAGTAAAAGTATCAATAGGCCTACTGCATTATTAGCTACAAATATCGCACAGACAGAGAGAGAGAGGGAGAGAGAGAGAGACTCTTTATTATAGACTATAGCGAATATATTTGTTTAATTTCGCCGTTTTAATATTTAATTAGTAGCACTGCCACTGAAGAAAGCACCATGCGTGCCTTAATTGTTAAGAGGCTGCGCAAAAAAAGAAAAGGAAAAAAAGCAGCTGATCAGCGCTCGACGGCACTGTCATTTGATGCACATTTCCAGTAGGCTACTTTATGTCACCCATCCCCGCAGATAATGTGATACACGCTCCATATAAATGACGTTCCAACCTGCATCTTCGAGGTGGCTTTTGATGGCGTTTCACCTCGCTAAAAAACCTCCATGATTTTCACCTTCAACAGATTGACAGCACTGCGGGACTCATTGCATATGCGAACAGAAGGTAATAAAATGGATTTGGGAGCATAGCCTAATTACAATGGATGTCTCATAAAAAACAATATATATTTTATAGTTGAAGGGCAAATACACTTATACACAGTAGTATGGTCAGCAATGTGCGAACGTTAGATAGCGAATATATTTGTTTAATTTCGTCATTTTAATATTATAAAATCACAACCCATTTCCTTAGAATATATGTATGTAAACATGGTTTCATCTTAAAGGAACCCTTT
The DNA here is from genome assembly GCF_963921795.1 of Nannobrachium achirus. Lineage (NCBI taxonomy): Eukaryota > Metazoa > Chordata > Actinopteri > Myctophiformes > Myctophidae > Nannobrachium > Nannobrachium achirus. The sequence goes on along the minus strand of NC_137827.1, from coordinate 33,717,202 downwards.
CTGTACATCTTGTACCCCTGTGGGTCCCGATCCACAGGTTGAGAACCATCTAGTCGTGTCTCTCATGGCACCACCCCCCCGAGATCGTGGGTGGCTAGAATCGCGAGACGTCGGTCTCATTTGTAATGGTCTGAGATATTTCACTTGGCACAGCGGGATATACCGGGCCCGAATTCAAGACTGTCGTTTGAAATGAACACCGATAAACCCCCGGGCACGAGATCTGATCGGATCCAACATCGCGTTTCGTCTGTGAGGCTCTTTATCTGCTGTTTAAGTTTACACCTCTCACTCCCTCGCTCGAGTGAGGGAGTCAGAAACAATATGTTATATCTTAGACCGTATTTTGACCATTTCTGTTCTGGTAAAATAATTGGCTCGAATGCCTCTAATAATATTTAAATGTTTATAATGTATCTGACTTTGAAGTTTGAAGTTAAGTTAAGACAGAACTAAAATGACTCCTTCTCCACTTTCTCAAGGGGTGGACCCGATTGAACCTGCTGTCGGTGGACCCCCAGGACTCTTTTCCCCCACCATGGCATGTGAGCTCACTGTTTTATTATAAATGTCACTCAAATTGGGAAAGGGGCAAGCCGACAGCAGAGCCAACCAGGACACCACCCAGGTAATACAACTCACACACTGCCAGGCTAGGTTAATATGGCCCAGGAAGTCAAAGGCTCAGAAAAAAAAAAAAAAAAATTGTTTAAGTTGATCTGCTGTTTCCATGATTTAACCTTGTCCATGAGGCCCCTGTGTCCTAAATAATGTGTTCCAAATTCCGTTGTTTCGGCGTTCCGGTTTGCCTTACAAATTACTTTTTATCTGCGGCCCTGTTAAAAACAGCCATTAAATCGGTCGTGTTATTCTTTTAAGTCTTTGAAGTTCCGAGGTGGTTTTCTACACCTTAACTTTCTAAATCTATTTCTCAGTTTTGAGTGTAGGCTATTCATGCCTTTTTGCACTGTAAATCACAGAGGTGTCCAGTACTTAAAGATTTGTACCTGCTGTCTTGAGAGTCTAGCTAGCTCTTAACACTGCTGCAGTTGTTTAATGTTGTTTTTAGTCTATTGTTTTGTTGCTTTTTGTTGCACATTGTTTACCAGAATCAGAGGGTTTGCCTGGTTCTGAAGAATTTGGACATAGCCGCCGGTGGTCACGGTTGATGCTAGTCCCCAGTTGGTGTTATTAACAGAAGATTTCATTAAGTTCACAGAATCAGATGTTGTTCCTGTTTCTAAAAAAAAAGGGTAAAAGACAGAGGTTTTTCCTGTCTTTGGAGGAGAAGTGGACTTATTTTGACCCAGACAGAGGTTTTTCCTGTCTTGGGAGGATTCCCAGTACAGAGGTTTTGCCTGTTTCGGATGGAAATCTTTTGACCGGTGTTATTTAACCCAACACTCATTAATCACATAAGAAAAGCTGTGGTTATTTTAAGGTGAAAGACAGAGGTTTTTCCTGTCTTTGGAGGAGAAGTCGCATACATGTCTTGTTTTGTCTTTAGTCTCATTCTTTTTTTTATTTTATTTTATTTTTATTTCCGTCTTAAGCCAGCTGAGGTGTTAAAAAAGGAGCTTTTTATCTCAGAGACTCTCTATCCAACTCTGTGAACGCTCCCAAGAACATTTTAAATAAACATGACCACTGGAACTAAAGAAGCCCCCTTCTGAATGATGACCTCTGAACTGACTGACCCACGTGTGTAAATGTATGAGATATTGTCTACATGGATACATGTACTGTATGTACGTGTGTTTTAATCCCATTTTCTCCCCTGGTTACAACTTTCGTTTGTCTATTATGAAAGCAGGAAAATCAAACCAAGTATGAAGTGAGCGGTGCTACTTCTGTGTTCAATACTGTACAATATGTGCTTGGCTTATGCTGCTTGCTTGCTCAATGCCTGCTGCTTGCGTGAGCCGCTTACGCTGCTTATAGGCTGGCACGGCCTATGTGTTATTTTATTATAATTTTATTTTGAGAAACTGTGGGGGTCGTTGTAAACTTCGGGTGGCTGGTTACATACTGTATGCACATATGACCTTTGGTCTTGGATCTCATTCGCTCTTGATATGACTCCACTTGCCTTGTACTGATAACAACCAACGCTTGTGTTTATTTGAATGGGTCTATGTGATGCTCCTAATGCTTTTCCATCAATGACAGGTGGTAGGGATTATTTTTTTACTTTATTTATTTTTATTGGACTTTACAGACTTGACCTTGGCTTGATTTCATGTTTTATTTACATTTTATTTTGGCCGGTTTTCTCTGTCCTCCTTTGTTGGGAAAGGGGCACCATGTCCGGTGGAGCCGTTCTTTTTGTTTTGCTTCCCGAGGGGCTGGTGTCCATTTAATTATATTTTATTTATTTTGTTATTATTATTATCTTTTATTTTTATTTAAACCTTTTGTCTGTGTTCTCATGTCAAAGGGGCCCTGTTTATACGGTGCCTATGTTACAGAAGAGGCTCGGACACTTTACTCCCTCTCGGCCTGTGCGTGCGTGAGCGTGTGTGACTGTGCCATGGCGGTTATGTGTGAGAAAGTGTTAGATGTTTTGTCCTCCTTTCTACTGATTTCATCAACATTCTGATTGTTTACTGTCTAAAGTATTTTGTTGATGTTCCATTCTGGTACTGTTATGAAACATTTTAAAAAGACTCGATTACCCACAATCCTTCCTGAGAAGGATGGCTGATTAAGCCAAGGTCCTCTTTGGGTGTCTTACTGGTAGGCCTACTAAGAAACATTTGACACTGACTGAAGATGTAACTATCTTATGATTTTAAGTCATTTTTGATTTGTTTTTTTGAAAGTTTTGAATAATTGAAGAACTGTGATCAGATTATAAATTTGTGGTTTAAAAATGTATTTTTATTTTTTATTATTTTATCCATTTAGCCCCAAACATCAACAACATTTTTTCTTGCCACACCTTGTGTCAAGAGCGGGGGAATATGCTTGATTGTTTGGAATATGCTTTGAATTTTACTGTATGCTTATGCTTTGATTTTCATTGTTTAACGTTTAATTTTGATTTTAAAACTTTTGATTTTAAAACTTTGTATGTTTTGAGTATGTTTGTGTTGTGTGCATTAATCCTTCTGTTGTCCCACACAAGCCCAACACAAACAGACTATCAGAATGGCTTACAGCCACTCAACACCTAAGGGCTATCCATGACAACACCACAGCGGAGACAGAAAGACAGAGGGCGGAGAGTGAAAAGGGCACCACCAACAGACGATGGGCCACCAGTGCATGAGCCAATCAACCGCAGGACCAGAGCTATGCTCTGGTTGTCGGTGAGTAACGGAAATGCACTGTGAAGAGAAACATCTAGGTGGAGAAATTATGATTGTAAATTGTTGAAATACAAGTGACCTGCCGCCAAGCCCTGTCACCTCTAGGCCCGACGGACGACAGGCGGTGCCGAGGAACCACCAGAGGCCAAAGGGCAGTGCGAACGTGCCATCATCACAGCGGGAGGCCATTAGCCTGCTTCCAGACCAGAGACCCCACCCACTCTCAGAGTGGACTCTTTCTCTGGTCTGGAGCTGAGTACAGGAATCACTTTTTATTTTCGGTTGCTCCAATGAGCGCGGGGGGTGGGGGTGGGTCTAACGAATATCCAATCCGCGCAGCAGTTGAAACGATTCAAACGAAGTTCACACACAGGCAGGCTGAGGAAGGCACACGCACACACACGCACGCGCTGAGTTCACCAAGCTGTTTATGTTGATTACATGTTTCTGGTCGCAGTTCTGTCACTGGCACAGACAGAGACACACACACAATCACACACACAGTCCGCGACCGTGCGTCGCGTCCACCGTGCGTCTCGATCACCGTGCATCGCGATCACTCACGCTCGCAAAAAAGTCCCTCCCTGTAAATCGCTTAGAATAGAGCACAGCTTCAGACTAAAGCGTGAGCTGAGTCTGAAATCAGGCTAGGAGGCCATTGCCTCCCGGGCCTGTGAGTATTCTGAAAGCGCACTGTCGAAGAATTGAGCTGCTATAATTATGACTGAAGAATCCATTGTACCGATATTAGTGAACTGCCGCAAGCTTCTGTCCGTAGGAGCTGTCTGAAACCCACCTAAAGAACCCCACTTCCACTCTCCGACCCGTCTCCGCCCATCTCCGACCCGTCTCCGACCCATCTCCGGCCCATCTCCAACAAGACCTCAACTCGACCCTTGGACTTTGCTCTGTCTCTAGCCCTCATCATATCGAGGACTTATGGACTGATGGACCCCTTTTTATTTTTATTCTGTCTTATATTCTTCTATTTGTTTTCTTTTGAACAGGTTGCAGGGGAAGACTGATCAACTTATCTTGTGACTTATCAATCTGATTACAAGGGGTTATTTCATTTATGTGTAAACATGATAACATTTTGTCATTAATGCCATGCTTTTAAGGTCAACTCTAACCCTAACGATAATTACAGTTCCTTTTGCTATTGAAGCTATTGAAGAAATGTTTTAACCCTAACCCTAACCATCTTTCATCTCACTCTGCCTATTTTGTTTTCTTTTGTTGATCTATTTGATAAAAAGATCAATATTAACCAGCCGGTGGATATTGATAGGTATTTTGTTATGGTTCATATCATCTTTTTATCAATACATATTGATGACCACCTGAAGTTTAAGGCACAGTGACTGTGTCATAAAATGTCACATAAAGTACACACACAAGGTCTCCGTCTGGTAGAAATCAGGCCTTATCTACTGCCATGGAGCCTGTTCCTAAAACAATGAGAATTGTTTTGGTATTCTAAGGCTCGGCCTGGGACATTTGGTGTCATCTAGACACCAGCAAGGACACCTCTCCCCCCAGGAACCCTGTATATGGACTCTTAGTCTTGTGATGTGTGGACAAGAAACATATCCTATTAACTGTTGAAACGTCATCCACTGACTGATGAAATGACCATACTTATACTCATGTCAAAACATAATTTGTCAGAGAGCACGAACCAACCTTTATTTATGTACTGTATACCTGTCTTGAATCCTCTCTCTCCATAGTAAATATTCCATTCTCACTCTGATCACTCTCCTGTCTTATTTCTGTGTGATGGATTATTGTATCTCATATGGGAATAAGAAGGTGTTGTTGTTTACAAATAATATTTCAATCATTATAAGTGGAAGTTTTGCATTGTACATAACTGTAATTATTTGTTTATTCTATCATTTGTATCATATCAATGCCTTGTACAGTGTTTCTTTCTGTTGGTTTAAAATTATTTTGTATTTTATTTTTATAAACTGGTTATAAATAAAATACTCATTCGGCATGCAGACACTACTTGTTCAAGCATTTTATACGTTGACCACAAAGTGATAGTTTTTGTTCAAGTATATTATAATTCTTAATTACTACGGCGATGCCTGTTAAGAATGCACGCCCTGTTCTCAGGGTTCTGTAATTTGGTTCCAGATTTTCTGGTCATGAGAGATGAAATAGTCCATCCTATAAACTTTAGGAAACCTTAGGGTTGAGAAGAGCAGAGCAGGGAGAAACTGCCTGTGTTTCATTCTTGAGAGTACATTTCAGCGAATAATTAATATATCCTGCATATAGGCACATTACACATCACGTCTAGAGAGCCATCTTGGTTTCTTATCTCACACTGGTAATTTTCAGACATTGACTGTTTTCCAAGTTTTGTTGCAAGCGTTTTAAAGATTTGTTTTGGGGCTTTTATACCTTTATTGGATAGGACAGTAGACTGACAGGAAAATGGGTAGAGAGACGGGGAGTGACATGTGGCAAAGGTCGTCCGGATCGGGAATCGAGCCGGCGACGCCGTAAGGCATCAGTGCCTATGTGGCAAACTGGCAATGCCTATGTGGTATGCGCCTGGACCAGTAGGACAGCGGGCAGCCCTCGTTGCAAGCGTTTATACAAAGTTACAGCAGTAGGCTACAGTCATTCTGTTCACTTCAGTACTTATTAATCAAACCACAAATAACAGGATTAGGATGAAAGTTTAATTAAACAGGGTGTAGCAGTAAAGGGGGGCGGGGGGAGAAAAGAAAGCACAAACCAAGACATGTTGGCTGTTGGCAGAGATCGTTGCAAGCGTTTATACAAAGTTACAGCAGTAGGCTACAGTCATTCTGTTGACTTCAGTACTTATTAATCAAACCACAAATAACAGGATTAGGATGAAAGTTTAATTAAACGGGGTGTAGCAGTAAAGGGGGGCGGGGGGAGAAAAGAAAGCACAAACCAAGACATGTTGGCTGTTGGCAGAGATTTTACACTTGAATACAAGTTATTGTCAGTAAACATCCTGTGGCCACACAATGTATGAAAGGCAGTGGTTTTGCATGCAGTGTCTCCCATCAATCAAACGTTAGCCCTGTAGCCCAGCTATTCCATACTATATACTATTCCATCCTATTTTAGAATGCTTATTGGATTATTATCCACTTTCAACCTGGTGAACGATTTCAAAACATTTCAAGACATTTCAAATAACAGCAGACCTGTGAGCTCACAGCCCGTCACCTTGTGAGCTTTTATTGCTGCTAATTCTGTTTTTAGATTATTTTTTAAAGGGCTGAAGTAGCTGTGGGTAATCAGTTACAAGAGAGTAATCTACTCCAATTCCAATTCTCAAGAACTGGATAAAAGCTGCTCAAAGAAGGTCCTTCTGTACATCCAATGTACATAAATCAAATCTAACTTAACATACTTAGTTGGCACCTGTCAACCAGTAAACAACATAACATATCACAAACTAACAATAAGATCAATTAACATCTGTTAGAACAATCTGTAAATTGTATAAGAACAACGATAAGATCAATAAACAATCAGTAAGAACACTCTGTACAGTATATAAGAACCATCTGTACAGTAGAAAATAATTAAGCCATATCACTCGAACTCTCGGGCCATCAGTCTGCCATTGGGGTTTGTGACCTTTATGGCCAGCTGGGCTGCCCCTCTCCACAATCAGCTTTCTGTTTTTGGCGGAGACGGTGCGGGCGATCTCTGCACAGTAGGTCCTGCAGAGACAGAAAGAGAGGCATTACTCAACATTTGATTCTTCACATTCATCTGGATCTGCATGACTAATACAGTAAACTTCAGAGCCTGTTTTTCTATTACAAAAATAATGATAAAGCACAGCAGGACACTGCCAGGAACTCAAAATGAACATTGATTCTGTGAATTCAGAGGTTACTCAGTAGACAGTAGACAGTAATCAGTAGACAGACATTTTTCACACCTGGAAAATAGAACAATGGCGTATCGGAGCGGCGGGCGCCTTGTGCCGCTGGTGTGGGTTCATTGAAAATAGTGTCTGTTTTCTGCTATTCAAAACTTTCAACCTGACATTTTGGGCAAGCCACTTGTAGATCAGATCTGCAATTTTTGACACGCAGCACTGATGAAAGACCGAAGTTAGTATAAAGGCCAGTGCACACCAATGCAACCCGGCAACTACTATTCCCACCGGTCTGCAAGTCCAGGCTGCTGCATTGGCAATCTAATAAAAGTTAAGCAGGACTTACTTGTTATTCATCATCAGAAGGTCAAGCTCCTTGACGTTGTGGATCACAAACTTCTTGAAGCCAGTTGGCAGCATATGCTTTGTCTTCTTATTGCTTCCATTCCACGCCGTAAGGCATCTGTTCTGTCACCCCTATGCGCCCTGCACAGACTGAGAGGCAGATAACTCCTCCTTCAATAATCACACCGTATGTAGTCTTCAGTTGTTTAATGTGACATCAAAGGTAGGGTAAAACTGCAGAGAATATAAATTACAATAAACAAGTGTTAATTCAATACAAAAACAAATGCTATCATGTAGAAATCAAAAAACAAAATATACATTGCTTCTTAGGCTGTATACAAAACTCGACTCATTCAAACAAGTAATGAGGTAAATATCAGGCTACACCTATTAGGTAGGCATACAGGCAAGAAAAGAAGTGAGGACATTTCCTTCATTATTAATAATGATACAAAGATTGGAAAATAAATCACGAGAATACTATGTCAATTTGTGTCACAAAATAGCCATATTGAACATAAACATACCAGCGTTGCTTCTGTAAAGGCTTAACTGAAAACAAGTCAGCTCCAAACATTTCAGGACAGAAATACAGTGTCTGTTCTGCTGCTTTACAAGTGAGGAATGAATCACTGAACTAATTAACACCACCTGCCTGCACCCTCCTCACAAACCAGTCAATCAACTAATCAACTCAACTAGGGCACTTAAAGGCACAGAGCACATTTAACAAACAAGACAGCACAGCATCAGTGCCTATGTGGCAAACTGGCAATTCCTATGTGGTATGCGCCTGGACCAGTAGGACGGTGCGGGCGATCTCTGCACAGTAGGTCCTGCAGAGACAGAAAGAGAGGCATTACTCAACATTTGATTCTTCACATTCATCTGGATCTGCATGACTACAGTCAACTTCAGAGCCTGTTTTTCTATTACAAAAATAATGATAAAGCACAGCAGGACACTGCCAGGAACTCAAAATGAACATTGATTCTGTGAATTCAGAGGTTACCAAACCTATCAGTAGACAGACATTTTTCACGCCTGGAAAATAGAACAATGGCGTATCGGAGCGGCGGGCGCCTTGTGCCGCTGGTGTGGGTTCATTGAAAATAGTGTCTGTTTTCTGCTATTCAAAACTTTCAACCTGACATTTTGGGCAAGCCACTTGTAGATCAGATCTGCAATTTTTGACACGCAGCACTGATGAAAGACCGAAGTATAAAGGCCAGTGCACACCAATGCAACCCGGCAACTACTATTCCCACCGGTCTGCAAGTCCAGGCTGCTGCATTGGCAATCTAATAAAAGTTAAGCAGGACTTACTTGTTATTCATCATCAGAAGGTCAAGCTCCTTGACGTTGTGGATCACAAACTTCTTGAAGCCAGTTGGCAGCATATGCTTTGTCTTCTTATTGCTTCCATTCCACGCCGTAAGGCATCAGTGCCTATGTGGCAAACTGGCAATGCCTATGTGGTATGCGCCTGGACCAGTAGGACAGCGGGCACCCCTCGTTGCAAGCGTTTATAAAAAGATATGGATTAATGGTTATTAATTTGATTCAGAGTTACAGCAGTAGGCTACAGTCATTCTGTTGACTTCAGTACTTATTAATCAAACCACAAATAACAGGATTAGGATGAAAGTTTAATTAAACAGGGTGTAGCAGTAAAGGGGGGCGGGGAGAGAAAAGAAAGCACAAACCAAGACATGTTGGCTGTTGGCAGAGATTTTACACTTGAACACAGGTTATTGTCAGTAAACTCACCATGCTCCCCTTGTTCTCCATGTGTGCATAGGCCCTCTGCAGCATGTAGATGGTGGCATCCTCCACTCCCACTTTGGCTCTGTAGGCAAACAGCAGAGGGTCCAGGGAGTCGCTCACCAGAGGTTGCAGGTGCTGGAGGACCAGCCTCTCAAAGGTTTTCATGATATGAGAGGTCAGTACAACTGGCCTATAGTCATTTAGAGTGCTGGGATGCGTTCCTTTTGGCACCGGGACGATGCAGGATGTCTTCCACCGCTTGGGCACCCTCCGCAGTCTCAACGACATGTTGAAAAGATACTCCAGCACCGGTGCCAGTTGTTCAGCACACGTCCTCAGAACCCTCGGACTAATGCCATCCGGCCCTGCCGACTTGCCCTGGTGCAGCCTCCTCAGTTCCCTCTCCACCTGATCCGAGGTCACAGTCAGTCCTGCTTGAAGGGGGGATGATGGTGGGGGAGGGGGAGAAGAGGGGGGAAGCAGAGGGGGGGAGGATTGCAAAATGGGGCTTTCCTGGTGGCCTATGTTGTCAAACCTGTTGAAAAACAGGTTGAATTCATTGGCTTTGGCCAGGTCACCCTCCACTGATCTACTAGTGGATTGCTTGTGGCCAGACATGGTCTTCAGACATTTCCACACCTCTCGCACATTATTCTGTGCCAGACTGTCCTCTACCTTCCTCCTATAGGTGTCTTGTGCCTCACCGATCCTCTTCTTCAGCTCCACCTGCACCCGCTTCAATTCCACCCTGTCACCAGCCTTAAAGGCTCTCTTTTTTTCATTGAGAAGACCCTTTAGTTGTCCGGTGACCCAGGGTTTATTATCCACTTTCAACCTGGTGAACGATTTCCAAACATTTCAAGACACAAAGAACAGCAGATCTGAGCTCACAGCCTTGTGAGCTCACCTTGTGAGCTTTTATTGCTGCTGTTTTTAGATTATTTTTTAAAGGGCTCAAGTAGCTGTGGGTAATCAGTTACAAGAGAGTAATCAACTCTAATTCCAATTCTGAAAACCTGGATAAAAACTGCTCAAAGAAGGTCCTTCTGTATATCAAATGTACAGAAATCAAATCTAGCATAACATACTTAGTTGGCATCTGTCAACCAGTAAACAACATATCACAAACTAACAACTAGAAGCAGTGCTCTTCCGAGCACAGGTCTCCACCAGGTCAGGCATGTAATGTGTTTTACATAAGTCGGCCTCCTGATGGCGCTATAAAAGGCTGATGTAAAAAATGCAGGGAAAAGGTTTTACCTTGGCCTCTAAGGAGTGCGCATACAAAGTTTGACACTAATCGGTGGAGTTATAGGTGAAAACATGAATCGGCCTGTTATAGCGCCACCATGAGGCTGATTTGATTTTTCTTAAGTGGCATATATTCCTCTGCCTATTGGGAATGTGCATACACAATTTCACCAAAATCGCACACTGCGTTCAGGATTTCAGGCATTTTATTCAAAACTGACCAATCCTGCAAACTTTGAAAGCCAGTTTTAGCCAATCAGGATGGAATATGGAAAATCTGACACATCCATGTCGATCACATGACTGTAGAGATACTGTCTACTGATTTACGTGATTTTTGGACAAAATCTGTAGGAGTACTGGCAAAAGTTAGTTTTGCAAAAGTCGGCCTCCTGGTGGCGCTAGAACAGGCCCATGTGAAATATTTGGGGCAGAGGTTCTGAATTGGTGTCGAGGGAGTGTGTGTGCACAGTTTGGCAGCGACCGGGCCAACGGCGCCGGAGATTAGCTGGTAACGGACAAACGGACGGACGCACGGACGGACGGACGGACGGACGGACGGACGGACGCACGGACGGACGGACGGACGGAGGGGAAAACATACTCTCCCTCAGCCTTCGGCTGGTGGAGACAATAAGACCAATTAACAATATGTAAGAACAATCTGTAAAGTTTAGAAGAACAACGACAAGATCAATAAATCTGTAAGAACACTCTGTACAGTATATAAGAACTATCTGTACAGTAGAAAATAATGAAGCAATATCCTCTCTAACCATTTTGCTGTTGTGGTTAGTGAGCTTTATGGCAAGCTGGGCTTCCCTCTCCACAATCAGCTTTCTGTTTTTGGCGGAGACGGTGCGGGCGATCTCTGCACAGTAGGTCCTGCAGAGACAGAAAGAGAGGCATTACTCAACATTTGATTCTTCACATTCATCTGGATCTGCATGACTAATACAGTCAACTTCAGAGCCTGTTTTTCTATTACAAAAATAATGATAAAGCACAGCAGGACACTGCCAGGAACTCAAAATGAACATTGATTCTGTGAATTCAGAGGTTACCAAACCTATCAGTAGACAGACATTTTTCACGCCTGGAAAATAGAACAATGGCGTATCGGAGCGGCGGGCGCCTTGTGCCGCTGGTGTGGGTTCATTGAAAATAGTGTCTGTTTTCTGCTATTCAAAACTTTCAACCTGACATTTTGGGCAAGCCACATGTAGATCAGATCTGCAATTTTTGACACGCAGCACTGATGAAAGACCGAAGTTAGTATAAAGGCCAGTGCACACCAATGCAACCCGGCAACTACTATTCCCACCGGTCTGCAAGTCCAGGCTGCTGCATTGGCAATCTAATAAAAGTTAAGCAGGACTTACTTGTTATTCATCATCAGAAGGTCAAGCTCCTTGACGTTGTGGATCACAAACTTCTTGAAGCCAGTTGGCAGCATATGCTTTGTCTTCTTATTGCTTCCATTCCACGCCGTAAGGCATCTGTTCTGTCATCCCTATGCGCCCTGCACAGACTGACAGGCAGATAACTCCTCCTTCAATAATCACACCGTATGTAGTCTTCAGTTGTTTAATGTGACATCAAAGGTAGGGTAAAACTGCAGAGAATATAAATTACAATAAACAAGTGTTAATTCAATACAAAAACAAATGCTATCATGTAGAAATCAAAAAACAAAATATACATTGCTTCTTAGGCTGTATACAAAACTCGACTCATTCAAACAAGTACTGAGGTAAATATCAGGCTACACCTATTAGGTAGGCATACAGGCAAGAAAAGAAGTGAGGACATTTCCTTCATTATTAATAATGATACAAAGATTGGAAAATAAATCACGAGAATACTATGTCAATTTGTGTCACAAAATAGCCATATTGAACATAAACATACCAGCGTTGCTTCTGTAAAGGCTTAACTGAAAACAAGTCGGCTCCAAACATTTCAGGACAGAAATACAGTGTCTGTTCTGCTGCTTTAGAAGTGAGGAATGAATCACTGAACTAATTAACACCACCTGCCTGCACCCTCCTCACAAACCAGTCAATCAACTAATCAACTCAACTAGGGCACTTAAAGGCACAGAGCACATTTAACAAACAAGACAGCACAGCATCAGTGCCTATGTGGCAAACTGGCAATGCCTATGTGGTATGCGCCTGGACCAGTAGGACAGCGGGCACCCCTCGTTGCAAGCGTTTATAAAAAGATATGGACTAATGGTTATTAATTTGATTCAGAGTTACAGCAGTAGGCTACAGTCATTCTGTTGACTTCAGTACTTATTAACCACAAATAACAGGATTAGGATGAAAGTTTAATTAAACAGGGTGTAGCAGTAAAGGGGGGCGGGGAGAGAAAAGAAAGCACAAACCAAGACATGTTGGCTGTTGGCAGAGATTTTACACTTGAATACAGGTTATTGTCAGTAAACATCCTGTGGCCACACAATGTATGAAAGGCAGTGGTTTTGCATGCAGTGTCTCCCATCAATCAAACGTTAGCCCTGTAGCCCAGCTATTCCATACTTTACTTATCCTCTTCGTCCCGGTTGGGGCATAAGGCTGCAATCATACACTGCCAGAGAACCCTGTCTCGTGCTTTGGCCTGTGCTTCGTCCCAGGAAAGACCCATCTCCTTCAGCTCTGTCATCACTGTCCTTCGCCAGGTGTTCTTTGGTCTGCCTCTCTTTCTTTTCACAATTGGGGTCCATCTCAAGGCAACTTTGGGTAACCTTTCATTGGGCATCCTTAACACATGACCGAGCCATCTTAACCTGCGTTTCCTAATCTCAAGGGACATATGCAAGCTGCCTGTCTTCTTGTAAAGTTCCTCATTTGAGATCTTATTTGGCCAAAAGATGTTGCAGATTTTATGTAAGCAGCTATTATGGAAGACGTCAACCGTTCTCATATCCTGTTTTGTTACTCTCCAGCACTCAGAGCCATATAGCAGGACAGCCTTAACATTGCTGTTGTAGAGCCTGAGCTTGGTTTTGAGGCTATACTGTTTGGACTTCCAGATGTTACGAAGTTGGCTGAAAGCACCTCTTGCTTTATTGAGACGCATCTTGATGTCTTTTTGCGTCCCACTTTCACCACTTATAAGGCTTCCAAGGTATGTGAAGTATTCTACACATTCCAATGCCTCTCCATTGATGGTGATTGGAGGTACTGTTGGGGTGTTGATGCACATCACCTGGGTCTTTTTCTGGTTGATGTACAGACCAGTTTGCTTTGCAAAATTGCTTAGCCGGTCAGACTTTTGTTGGAGGTGGATATGAGTGGATGACATGACTGCCAGGTCGTCTGCAAAGTCAAGATCTTTTCCATATGCCCTTAAGATCTTCCATAGGCTTTCGCGATGGACACTGTCAAATGCCTTCTTAAAGTCGATGAAGTTTACATACAAGGGAGCATTCCACTCGATATACTGTTCAATGATGTTACGTAAGGTAAATATCTGGTCAATACAACCTCGTCCTTTGCGAAAACCTGCCTGTTCCTCTCTTAGCTTGCCATCTATGGCACTATCAAATCTCTTGAGAATTATTCTACAGAAGACCTTACTAGCGACAGACAGAAGTGTTATGCCTCGCCAGTTGTCACAATTTTTCAGGTCACCTTTCTTAGGAAGCTTGCATATCAGGCCCTTGCTCCATTCCCTTGGTATGGCATTTTCCTCCCATATCTTGGCAAAGAGGTCAGTCAGCACCCTGGAGGCTGTGGTGATATCTGCCATCAACATTTCTGCGTGTAGCATGTCGATTCCAGGGGCTTTCCCCCTCTTCATATCCTTGATTGCTGCTAGGACTTCAGCTTGGGAAGGAGGATCGGTGTTAATGGTGATGTCATCCAAAGGCTCTGGATCTGCAGGCTCTTCAGGTTCTGGTCCATTGATGACTTCTTCAAAGTGTTGGGCCCATCTATCAGCTTGTTCCCTTTCAGTTGTAAGCAGTTTGCCTTGTTTATCCTTAACTAGTTTAGTGTAGGTGTTCCTTGGACCACTTAGCTGTTTGGTGTTCCTATACACTATACTGAGTTGACCTTTAGCTGCAGCCATCTCTGCTTCGCTTGCCAGGATCTCCACAAAGGCTCTCTTATCCCTTCGGGCACTCTTCTTGACCTCTAAGTCTTTCTCCTTGTATTCTTTCTTTGCACGTTCAGTTAGCCTGGGCGACTTTGCACTCAGCAGTTTGACTTTGGCTTTCTTTCTCTCCTCGATTTTCGTCCACGTCTGAGGTGTTATCCATTGCTTGTCTCCTTTCTTTCTAAAGCCTATGACACTCTCTGCTGTTTCCTTGTACACCTTTGCGATGTTCTCCCACGTCTTCTCAACATTGTTGTTGTCTCCATTTTCTTCCAGTGCACTGAAGCGGTTCCTGAGCTCGATGGTGAAATCTTTTTGGACTTTTGGTGCAAGAAGCTTGTTGATGTCAAACACTTTGCGTCGCTGTTTGGTGTTAGGTGTTGCTCTGAGTTTAAGCCGAATCTTGGCTATCACCAGGTAGTGGTCACTACCGACATCTGCCCCCCGGTGGACTTTGACATCCAGAAGAGATCGTTGCCATTTCTTATTGATAATGACATGGTCAATCTGGTTGACAGTATACCCGTCTGGGGATCTCCAGCTTAGTTTTTGGATGTCTCTGTGGGGGAAGATGGTTCCACCTATTTTGCATCTGTTGTTCATGCAGAAGTCAACAAGCCTCTCTCCGTTGTCATTGATGTTTCCGCAGCCGTGTTGCCCCATTGCATCTTCTCTTCCGATGTTATCATTCCCAACGTTGGCATTCAAATCTCCCATTATCACTAGCATGTCATGTTGTGGGACCTTGGAGACTGCACTTTGCAGTTCCTCGTACCAGTCGTCCTTTGTCTCCTCCTCTGCCTCGTTTGTAGGGGCGTAACACTGCAAGATGGTCATTTTACAGTATTGGGAGTCAAATCTTGCTCTGAGCAGTCTGTCGCTGATGGGTTCCCACTCAATGAGAGATTTGGATGCCCCCTTACTTGCGATAAGTGCTACACCACTTGAGTGTGCATCATCTTTCCCAGAGAAAAGGATAGTTGAGCCCTCTTTTGTCACCTTGCGTCCTGAACCAGTCCATCTGCACTCACTCACTCCAAGGATGTCCAACTTGTAGTTCTGCATTTCTCTGATGACTTGTGCTGTCTTTGACGTTTCGAACATGGTACGGACATTCCATGCCCCAAGACGTATCGTAGTTCGGGGTCTTAGAAGACTCATCTTCAAGCAACCGATTTCCCGGGTTGGGGTTTGATCTGCTGCCGTCATAGTGCCATTGGTTTGGCTAGAGCTTCTGGACCCCGGGTTTTGTGGTTTGTGTGTTGCCGTTTCTGTAACAGTTTTTGTTTTCTAGGGTAGGGTTGTTAGCCCCACGCCCAACCCCCAAACCTGGAGGACCAGTGCTGCTATTCCATACTATTCCATCCTATTTTAGAATGCTTATTGGATTATTATCCACTTTCAACCTGGTGAACGATGTCAAAACATTTCAAGACATTTCAAAGAAAGCAGATCTGTGAGCTCACAGCCCGTCACCTTGTGAGCTTTTATTGCTGCTGTTTTTAGATTATTTTTTAAAGGGCTCAAGTAGCTGTGGGTAATCAGTTACAAGAGAATAATCAACTCTAATTCCAAATTCTGAAAACCTGGATAAAAACTGCTAAAAGAAGGTCCTTCTGTATATCAAATGTACAGAAATCAAATCTAGCATAACATACTTAGTTGGCATCTGTCAACCAGTAAACAACATATCACAAACTAACAATAAGACCAATTAACAATATGTAAGAACAATCTGTAAAGTTTAGAAGAACAACGATAAGATCAATAAACAATCTGTAAGAACACTCTGTACAGTATATAAGAACTATCTGTACAGTAGAAAATAATTAAGCAATATCCTCTCTAACCATTTTGCTGTTGGGGTTAGTGAGCTTTATGGCAAGCTGGGCTGCCCTCTCCACAATCAGCTTTCTGTTTTTGGCGGAGACGGTGCGGGCGATCTCTGCACAGTAGGTCCTGCAGAGACAGAAAGAGAGGCATTACTCAACATTTGATTCTTCACATTCATCTGGATCTGCATGACTAATACAGTCAACTTCAGAGCCTGTTTTTCTAT
Organism: Nannobrachium achirus; assembly: GCF_963921795.1. Classification (NCBI taxonomy): domain Eukaryota; kingdom Metazoa; phylum Chordata; class Actinopteri; order Myctophiformes; family Myctophidae; genus Nannobrachium; species Nannobrachium achirus. The sequence continues at coordinate 33,700,467 of NC_137827.1, read as the reverse complement.
TACAAAAATAATGATAAAGCACAGCAGGACACTGCCAGGAACTCAAAATGAACATTGATTCTGTGAATTCAGAGGTTACCAAACCAAATCAGTAGACAGACATTTTTCACGCCTGGAAAATAGAACAATTTTTGACACGCAGCACTGATGAAAGACCTAAGTATAAAGGCCAGTGCACACCAATGCAACCCGGCAACTACTATTCCCACCGGTCTGCAAGTCCAGGCTGCTGCATTGGCAATCTAATAAAAGTTAAGCAGGACTTACTTGTTATTCATCATCAGAAGGTCAAGCTCCTTGAGGTTGTGGACCACAAACTTCTTGAAGCCAGTTGGCAGCATATGCTTTGTCTTCTTATTGCTTCCATACCCGATGTTGGGCATCGGCCCCTGGCCCTTGCATCGCCTGCGGACCCTGTTGTTGATACCTTTGGGTTTACGCCAGCTTTTCTGTTGGCACAATCACATTATAGACTTAGAGATGAAAATAAGTGTGAGCACACCGTAAATTAACTATTTTCTTGGTGGAGATAGGGCAAGGAGAAAATCAGGATAGAGGGGGCTCAAATAAAAGCTCAGCAGATATGTACATGTTACATTAGCATCATTACCAGATGTGTAAATGTTCAAAACCATCATTAACAGGTGTGTACATGGCTTCTGTTGTTGGCAATTTCAAGATGCTGAGGCATTACCTCTGCCTTGTCGTTTTTCCACTTATAGTAAAATGAAAAACAGTTGTCATCGTGCATGTTCATTCAGACTTACCTTGATCTTGTCATATCTGTCAGACTGATGGCGAAAGAATTTCTTGGTGCGCTTCTTCACGATCTTGGGTTTAGTAAGTGGCACGACTGCAGACAGAGGAAAGCAAGCAGATGTGTCATTATTACATTATTTGATCATGCACCAATTACTAGAATAATATGGCATCTATTGGTAAGTGATATTCTTTGTTAAAGTATTACCAAATTGTAGCCAGGTGGCAAATAGTCGCCCGGCCCCGGTCCCAAATAGACACCATTTTGCTTATTAAAGCTATACTGTGTAAGTTGCTCAACTAGTGGTCAGTAGCGTCCGCGTCTTTCGGCCGTTTTTCGCCGCGGACCGGGCCTCACACCCCCGCGTCACCCCCGCGTCTGCCTCCACCTCGCCGAGATCTATCTTTAGAGGGGTCCCTGGTTCCTGTGCGTTCAGGCATTCCGGAGAAACGGAGTGTTTCACCCGAGTATAGATAGAGACACACGGGCGCCTACAAATATGGCCGCCCTATTGTGATAGCTAGCGACCCCACTTCAAGATGCGCTGTGATTGGCCGGCAATGTATAACCCTCGCTGTGATTGGCCGGTAGTGTATGATGACGTAATTTTTGCGCGAAAACCGGACCCCGGTCAGGATCATAGAAAACATACAAAGAGAAGGCTTCAGAAGCTGAAAATAACGAAGTGGGTGTTCTAAAACTTTAGCGATTTAAGAGTTAGGACAATTTTAAGATTTGTTTTATAAAAAAAGTTACATGGTACAACTTTAAAGGCCTTGCTAAAATAAACAACCAGGTTTGTTTAAACGCCTGGGCCATTATTTACAATGCATTTTCTTTATGACGTTTTGTGGTTTTTATGCAAAGTTTCACAGAGGATGATGCTGAGTGGCATTGAGAGTGCTACAGTAGGCCTATTATTGTTACTGTGTAGCCTACCATACAGTATCTTAACATATCTTAGAAAAAATTAAAAAAACGAACTGTTACCAAATGGCCAAAATAAATAAAAGCATGTTACCAATACCAGCTGGTCTCTTTTCATGTGTTCAAGATCTCCATTCCAATAGTTATCATTGTTATAGTGAGTTTGTTCATAAACAGGGGCTGCTCATCTCCCTCTCTACCAGCTCTTTAATTAAACAGAAAACACATGTTCAGGTTGTTCATTCCAATTTCACCAAATCAAGAGAGAAGTAGAACTCAAATACAGGATATAAACCTACCGGTAAATGGGAAACGAGTAGGAGCCTAGTTAGCTGAAACTGCAACACTAAAATTGATAACTGGGCTCTCCCTCCTTAATGGTATGAAATTGTCATCACAGGTCAGTTCATTTAAGAGCTGGAGAGGCAGGATTACCCAAACTTTTACTCTATCATGACAATCATTGCAGAATACAGAGGTGTTCAGCTGTAACTTCCAACTTCAGCTTACAGCATCTCTAACAACTTTGTATTTGCATAGGTTAGCTAATGGCAGGTGCCAGTAACGTGACATATAAGTCAATTAACCTAGTGGACCTCTTATAAGCCCTCAACGTGATGTGGACATATAGAGGTAGACCTACAACTGTTTTGTGGTTTACTGACAAAATCAATACAGAACAAATTATGATTCACTTCAGAGACAACATGTTTTCTAATGGTCAAGCGACCTGTTGCCAACGAGCCATGCTAGCTAATGCTAGTTAAACACGTGTGTGTGTGTGTGTGTGTGTGTGTGTGTGTGTGTGTGTGTGTGTGTGTGTGTGTGTGTGCGTGCGTGCGTGCGTGTGTGCAGACTGTGCACCCACCAGGTCAGGATACAGTTAAGATCTGAGTTAAAGAGTTAAAGATTACTTACTCTTTGGGCGTCAAAGTATGGACAGGCCTTTACTCTTTATCTTCTTCTTGGGTTCCGCAACTGTTGGTATGCGGTCACCCCGCCGACTATGTCAAACTTCGGCATCTTGGAAAAAAGGACTATCTCGAGGCAATGAGCGTCTCGTGGTCGTGGAACGAGTCTGAGGTCGGAAGGAAAGAAAGGGACTTTCGTCGGTGTTTTAATGTTGCCCATTCTGACCACTTGCCGGCGGTCTGACAGAAAGTTCAATATCCAGCTGCACATAGACGGGTGCAGGCCGAGATTCCTGAGCTTCATGTCCAGCTTAGCAGGCACAATGGTGTTGAATGCTGAACTGTAGTCGACAAACAGCATGCGCACACACCTGTTCTTCCTCAGATCTAGGTGTGTGAGGGCAGTGTGTAGGGCCAAGGCAACTGCGTCGTCCGTAGATCGATTTTGCCGATACACGAACTGCCACGGGTCCAGAGTTGCAGGCAGAACAGAGCAGATGTAATCCCTCACAAACCTCTCAAAGCACTTGCTGATGACTGGAGTCAGGGCCACTGGTCTCCAGTCATTTAGACATGTCACCTTGGGGTGTTTTGGGATGGGGACAATAATGGAGGACTTGAAGCAGGAGGGGACCACCGCCTGGGAGAGGGTAAGATTGAAAATATCCACAAATACATCCAACTGGGATGCACAGGTTCTGAGGACCGGCCTGGTATGCGATCCGGTCCAGTGGCTTTGCGGATGTTTAGCCGCTGGAAGGCTCTGCGTACCTCCGCCTCCGAGATGGTAAGAGGGGGGGGGGGGGGGGGGGGGGCTGGCCACCGAGGGCAGTGCAGGCGCTGGTTGGCTGACACTGTCGGTCTCGAACCTTGCGAAAAAGGTGTTAAGCTCACCAGGGAGGGAAGTAGAGGGACTCTCCACAGCTCCAGTTCTTCCTCTGAAGTCTGTAATAGTCCTCAGGCTTTGCCACATGCTCCTGGAATTGCCATTCTCAAACTGGTCCTCCAGTTTGGTACCGTATTCCCTCTTTGCCCTCCTGATTGTACTCTGGAGTACAGCCCGAGTGTTCCCCATGTTCCCTGCTCTAAAGGCAGCGTTCCGTGCTTGTAGGGCCATACGAACGTCACCGTTAATCCAGGGTTTCTGGTTGGGGAAGATACGGACAGTCTTAGTTGGGATGACATCCTCAATGCATTTACTGATGAAGCATGTGACTGTATCTGCGAACTCGTTCAAGTCAAATGTACAGAAATCAAATCTAGCATAACATACTTAGTTTGCATCTGTCAACCAGTAAACAACATATCACAAACTAACAATAAGACCAATTAACAATATGTAAGAACAATCTGTAAAGTTTAGAAGAACAACGATAAGATCAATAAACAATCTGTAAGAACACTCTGTACAGTATATAAGAACTATCTGTACAGTAGAAAATAATTAAGCCATATCACTCTGTATAGTATTTATAGGTCAGACTAGGGAACGGACCCGAGAACTCCTTGCTAGACAGTTTGGGGTTGGGGTTAGTGAGCTTTATGGCAAGCTGGGCTGCCCTCTCCACAATCAGCTTTCTGTTTTTGGCGGAGACGGTGTGGGCGATCTCTGCACAGTAGGTCCTGCAGAGACAGAAAGAGAGGCATTACTCAACATTTGATTCTTCACATTCATCTGGATCTGCATGACTAATACAGTCAACTTCAGAGCCTGTTTTTCTATTACAAAAATAATGATAAAGCACAGCAGGACACTGCCAGGAACTCAAAATGAACATTGATTCTGTGAATTCAGTAGACAGACATTTTTCACGCCTGGAAAATAGAACAATTTTTGACACGCAGCACTGATGAAAGACCTAAGTATAAAGGCCATTGCACACCAATGCAACCCGGCAACTACTATTCCCACCGGTCTGCAAGTCCAGGCTGCTGCATTGGCAATCTAATAAAAGTTAAGCAGGACTTACTTGTTATTCATCATCAGAAGGTCAAGCTCCTTGAGGTTGTGGACCACAAACTTCTTGAAGCCAGTTGGCAGCATATGCTTTGTCTTCTTATTGCTTCTGTAGTGATACGCGGAAGCGGGGATTGAACCCGGGACTCCCACTCGCCAGTCCAACGCACAACCAGTCGTGCTAATAGGGCTGAGCCCGATTAGCAGGGCTGTTGTCGCTGGTTCATGGCTGGTACTAACTGTGGGGGCTACAATCACCCCCCTGATCTTTGGAGCGCGCCCTCGCGCTTCACACTTCACGCCGCGGACCGCCGCACACAACGTGGACCTGTCCCTCACGCGAGGATATCACGCTCCTCATCCTGCCGACAACGCCAGATTGTAGTGATACGCGGAAGCGGGGATTGAACCCGGGACTCCCACTCGCCAGTCCAACGCACAACCAGTCGTGCTAATAGGGCTGAGCCCGATTAGCAGGGATGTTGTCGCTGGTTCATGGCTGGTACTAACTGTGGGGGCTACACTTCCATACCCGATGTTGGGCATCGGCCCCTGGCCCTTGCATCGCCTGCGGACCCTGTTGTCGATACCTTTGGGTTTACGCCAGCTTTTCTGTTGGCACAATCACATTATAGACTTAGAGATGAAAATAAGTGTGAGCACACCGTAAATTAACTATTTTCTTGGTGGAGATAGGGCAAGGAGAAAATCAGGATAGAGGGGGCTCAAATAAAAGCTCAGTAGTAGCAGATATGTACATGTTACATTAGCATCATTACCAGATGTGTAAATGTTCAAAACCATCATTAACAGACTGTGTGTACATGGCTTCTGTTGTTGGCAATTTCAAGATGCTCGTTTTTCCACTTATAGTAAAATGAAAAACAGTTGTCATTGTGCATGTTCATTCAGACTTACCTTGATCTTGTCATATCTGTCAGACTGATGGCGGAAGAATTTCTTGGTGCGCTTCTTCACGATCTTGGGTTTAGTAAGTGGCACGACTGCAGACAGAGGAAAGCAAGCAGATGTGTCATTATTTTTTTTTTTAAAGATTTGTTTGTGGGCTTTTTATGCCTTTATTCGATAGGACAGTAGACTGACAGGAAATGGGGAGAGAGATGGGGAATGACATGTGGCAAAGGTCGTCCGGATCGGGAATCGAACCGGCGACGCCAGCAGGCTTCATAGCCTAGTATATGGTACGCGCCTTGACCACCAGGCCAGCGGGCGCCCCAGATGTGTCATTATTACATTATTTGATCATGCACCAATTACTAGAATAATATGGCATCTATTGGTAAGTGATATTCTTTGTTAAAGTACTGTATATACCAAATTGTAGCCAGGTGGCAAATAGTCGCCTGGGCCCCGGTCCCAAATAGACACCATTTTGCTTTCAACATTTATACTCTTCTCTTTCTCTAATATGCTCTCTGTCTCTCAATTAACCTAAAATAAATCAATATTGTTACTTCCTGTCTTTCTCTATCTCCCTCTCTCTCGCCATGTGAAAGAAAATAGCAGCTCTACAAGCTCATATAATGTAGTCTCAAAGTCTAATAATTTAGTGGAAATAACAGTCTAATATTTGTCTAGAATATTTTCAAAATAATCCAACTTGCTACAGAACAGATTGCCTTGAGTAGCCTGAATCTATCTCTTATCAGTCTCTCTGCTCTCACTACTACAGGCCTTTGTCCACTAAAGAAAACCTGTATGTCTCTCATTACACTCATAACCCTTCCCTCGATAGTTATGAGACAAAAACTTGCTTAAGTTGTTATAAATCGTATTTTTTATCCATGATTTAACCTTGTCCATGAGGCCCCTGTGTCCTAAATAATGTGTTCCAAATTCCGTTGTTTCGTCGTTCCGGTTTGCCTTACAAATTACTTTTTATCTGCGGCCCTGTTAAAAACAGACATTAAATCGGTCGTGTTATTCTTTTTAAGTCTTTAAAGTTCCAAGGTGGTTTTCTACACCTTTACTTTCTAAATCTATTTCTCAGTTTTGATTATAGGCTATTCATGCCTTTTTGCACTGTAAATCACAGAGGTGTCCAGTACTTAAAGATTAATACCTGCTGTCTTGAGAGTCTAGCTAGCTCTTAACACAGCTGCAGTTTTATTGTTTAATGTTGTTTTTAGTCTATTGTTTTCGTCGCTTTTTGAAGACCTCACAGCCGTTGGTCCGGAACTGTGGGTCTTACGTTGGCAGCACAAAACTTCATTTTATTAAGATTTGCATTCATCCTGAAGTTAGTCAAGCTGGTTTTCAGCTATCTTATTTAACCAGATTACTGAGAGAAGTTATGGTTATGTTATGCTTACATGTCTTTGTTTTAGTCTTATTATTATTTTTAATTCCATCTCAGGCCAGCTGAGGTGTTGAGAACTAAGAAGCCCCCTTCTGAATGATGACCTCTAAACTGACTGACCCATGTGTGTAAATGTATGAGAAATTGTCTACATGGATACATGTACTGTATGTATGTGTGTTTTAATCCTATTTTTCTCCCCTGGTGATAACCTTGTGAAAGAAAAGGGAAAAATCAAACCCAGTATGAACATGAGCAGTGGTGCATGTGTGTTTGTCCGGCCGTGCAGTACTGTACGGTATGTGTGAGTCGCTGGCTCGCATTTAGGCTTGCTGCTTAACGCTTGCTGCTTGCGCTAGCTCTGCCTATGTTTTATTTTATTTGGAGAAACTGTGGGGATCGTTATAAACTTCAAGTGACTTGTTACATACTGTTTCTCTCAAAATGGGTCTTATTGTGTGAATCTGTTTCTATGTGTTTCTCCTAAAAGGGATGTTTGCCACTCTATGTTCCTTAATAACACATCCTGGTATTCTAACATTGTGATTCCGACAGCCTTGACACTGCAACAAGTGTCTGATATTTCACTGGTAAACCATATTTCAGTAAACAATCTTTATCCTCATGGGGTGACGGCAAGAGCTGTCAACAACAAGATTCACCATCATGTCAACAACTCAGTTGTGTTCTGTCCACTGATTAAGGTCAACCCAGCCCATGAGGTGACCACTTGACATGATATTACATCATGTCTTACAGTAACTATATAAATTCATGTCAACTGTTCATTTCATTTTGTTTTGTTTTTCCAGGTTTATGACAGGTTTATTTATTTTGGTTGGACTGGACGGATTTGACCTCATGTTTTATTTACATTTGATTTTGTCCGTTTTTCTCTGTCCTCCTGTCTTGTTGAGAAAGGGGCACCATGTCCGGTGGAGCCGTTCATTTTGTTTTATGCTTCCCTAGGGGCTGGTGTCCATTTAATTATATTTTATTTATTTTGTCATTATTATCTTTTATTTGTATTTAAACCTTCTGTCTGTGTTCTGATGTCAAAGGGGCCCTGTTCATACAGTGCCTATGTTACAGAAGAGGCTCGGACACGTTACTCCCTCTCTGCCTCTGCGTGCGTGAGCGTGCGTGTGACTGTGTGCCATGGCCATGGCGGGTATGTGTGAGAAAGTGTTAGATATGTTTTGTCTTCCTTTCTACTGATTTCATCAACATTCTGATTGTGGAACTTCCTGTTCCCAGGTCCTCTTTGGGTGACTTACTGGTAGGCCTATTAAGAAACATTTGACACTGATTTAACTATTTTATGATTTTAAGTCATTTTTAATTTGTTTTGAAAGTTTTGAATAATTGAAGAACTGTGAACAGATTATAAATCTGTGGTCTGAAAATGTATTTTTATTTTTATTATTTTAACCATTTAGCCCCAAACATCAACAACATCATTTTTGCCACACCTTGTGTCAAGAGGGGGGAGTATGCTTGATTGTTTGGAATATGCTTATGTATGTATGCTTTGATTTTCATTGTTTAACGTTTAATTTTGATTTTGAAACTTTTGATTTTAAAACTTTTTATGTTTTGAGTATGTTTGTGTTGTGTGCATTAATCCTTCTGCCCAACACAAACAGACTATCAGAACGGCTTACAGCCACTCAACACCTGTAAGGGCTAACCATGACAACACCACTCGCGGAGGAAAAAAATACAGAGGGCGGAGAGTGAAAAGGGGCACCACCAACAGACGATGGGTCACCAGTGCACGAGCCAATCAACCGCAGGACCAGAGCTATGCTCTGGTTGTCGGTGGGTAACGGAAATGCACTGTGAAGAAAAACATTTAGGTGGAGAAATTATGATTGTAAATTGTTGAAATACAAGTGATCTGCCGCCAAGCACTGTCATCCTCTAGGCCCGATGGACGCCAGGCGGTGCCAAGGAACCACCAGAGGCCAGAGGGCAGTGCGAACGCGCCATCATCACAGCGGGGGGCTATTGCAGCCTCCCGGGCCTGTGAGTATTCTGAAATCGCACTGTCGAAGAATTAAGCCGCTATAATTATGACTGAAGAATCCATTGTATCGATATTAGTGAACTGCCGCAAGCTTCTGTCCATAGGAGCTGTCTGAAACCCACCTAAAGAACCCTCTTCCACTCTTCGACCCGTCTCCGCCCATCTCCGACCCGTCTCCGCCCTTCTACAACCCATCTCCGACCCGTCTCCGCCCATCTACAACCCATCTCCAACAAAACCTCAACTCGATCCCTGGACTTTGCTCTGTCTCTAGCCCTCATCATATCGAGGACTTATGGACTTATGGACCCCTTTTTATTTTTATTCTGTCCTGACAGGTTGCAGGGGAAGACTGATCAACTAATCTTGACGTATCAATCTGATTACAAGGGGTTATTTCATTTATGTGTAAACATAACATTTTTGTCATTAATGTCATGTCAACTCTAACCCTAACGATAATTACAGTCCTTTTACTATTGAAGAAATGTTTTAACCCTAACCCTAACCCTAACCATTTTTCATCCCACTGTGTGCCTATTTTGTTTTCTTTTGTTGATCTATTTGATAAAAAGATCAATATTAACCAGCCGGTGGAATTGATAGGTATTTTGTTATGGTTCATATCATCTTTTTATCAATACATATTGATGACCACCTGAAGTTGAAGGCACAGTGACTGTGTCATAAAATGTCATGTACAGTACAACACAAGGTCTCCGTCTGGTTGAAATCAGACCTTATCAACTGCCTGGAGCCTGTACCGAAAACAATGAGAATTGTTTTGGTTTATAAGGCTCAGTGTCATCCAGACACGAGCAAGGACATCTCTCCTCCCAGGAACCCTGTATATGGACTCTTTGTCTTGTGTTGAAACGTCATCCATTGACTGATGAAATGACCATACTTATACTCATGTCAAAACATAATTTGTCAGAGAGAGCACGAACCATTGATTATTCTGTACTGTACCTGTCTTGAATACTCTCTCTCCATAGTAAACATACCATTCTCACTCTGATCACTCTCCTGTCTTATTTCTGTGTGATGGATTATTGTATCTCATATGGGAATAAGAAGGTGTTGTTGTTTAATAATAATATATCGATCAAAGGCCTTGCTAAAATAAACAACCAGGTTTGTTTTAACGTCTGGGCCATTATTTACAATGCATTTTGTTTATGACGTTTTGTGTTTTTTATGCAAAGTTTCACAGAGGATGATGCTGAGTGGCATTGAGAGTGCTACAGTAGGCCTATTATTGTTACTGTGTAGCCTACCATACAGTATCTTAACATATCTTAGAAAAAAATAAAAAAACGAACTGTTACCAAATGGCCAAAATAAATAAAAGCATGTTACCAATACCAGCTGGTCTCTTTTCATGTGTTCAAGATCTCCATTCCAATAGTTATCATTGTTATAGTGAGTTTGTTCATAAACAGGGGCTGCTCATCTCCCTCTCTACCAGCTCTTTAATTAAACAGAAAACACATGTTCAGGTTGTTCATTCCAATTTCACCAAATCAAGAGAGAAGTAGAACTCAAATACAGGATACAAACCAACCGGTAAATGGGAAACGAGTAGGAGCCTAGTTAGCTGAAACTGCAACACTAAAATTGATAACTGGGCTCTCCCTCCTTAATGGTATGAAATTGTCATCACAGGTCAGTTCATTTAAGAGCTGGAGAGGCAGGATTACCCAAACTTTTACTCTATCATGACAATCATTGCAGAATACAGAGGTGTTCAGCTGTAACTTCCAACTTCAGCTTACAGCATCTCTAACAACTTTGTATTTGCATAGGTTAGCTAATGGCAGGTGCCAGTAACGTGACATATAAGTCAATTAACCTAGTGGACCTCTTATAAGCCCTCAACGTGATGTGGACATATAGAGGTAGACCTACAACTGTTTTGTGGTTTACTGACAAAATCAATACAGAACAAATTATGATTCACTTCAGAGACAACATGTTTTCTAATGGTCAAGCGACCTGTTGCCAACGAGCCATGCTAGCTAATGCTAGTTAAACACGTGTGTGTGTGTGTGTGTGTGTGTGTGTGTGTGTGTGTGTGTGTGTGTGTGCGTGCGTGCGTGCGTGTGTGCAGACTGTGCAAACACCAGGTCAGGATACAGTTAAGATCTGAGTTAAAGAGTTAAAGATTACTTACTCTTTGGGCGTCAAAGTATGGACAGGCCTTTACTCTTAATCTTCTTCTTGGGTTCCGCAACTGTTGGTATGCGGTCACCCCGCCGACTATGTCAAACTTCGGCATCTTGGAAAAAAGGACTATCTCGAGGCAATGAGCGTCTCGTGGTCGTGGAACGAGTCTGAGGTCGGAAGGAAAGAAAGGGACTTTCGTCGGTGACGGTGTTCCATTTACACACCGGCAGTGTTCGATCCCTCAAGGGTTGATTTGTTCTGCATTTGAGCCACGGACCACTAATGAGATGTAGCTTCTCAGATTCAAACCTCTTATAAATTAACTAAATAATGCAGATGACTCTTGAGAGCATAAAATGAAACCAGATGAATTTAATTTTAAACTCTCAAGAGTTAAAGATCTATAAGGGTCCATTTGGTTACCAACTCTCCATCATTTAGCTGGGGACCACCTGGAACCCCCTAAAGGACCATTGGTGGTCCACGGACCACTGTTTGAGAACCACTGCCCTTCTTCATCATTCACCAGTGTAGCTAGTGAGCTTGTAGGTTTGCTATTTTCACTACCTTTTATTATGATATAGGCCTATAAAATGTATAATGATAGCCTAATAAAAAAGGAAATATGAGGTTTTCCACCTGACATCAGCAATATGTCATCATCACTCCAGACCATGACATAATGCAACATTATTTGTGGATAGGCCTATACAAATTAATTATTATATAAAGACAAACGGCTGACAGTAAGCCATGATTGCAACTAGTTTTCGACCTTTATTTGTAAATGTTTTAGTAAATCTATCATGGTAAGACAGTGCCATCTAGTGTTTACCAGCTAAGTGACGTCATTCCCCTTTCCCATCTGTCCTGCAGCCACGCAGCTCTTCACCAGAATGGCGGCTCTTTTGGAATCGCTTCTACTAAAGAAAGTGGAGCTTAACAGGGCCTTGCATTGGCTGAAAAACATAGAGGTGAGTACACACTGCAATTCAAAGACGCACGGGTGCAACGTTCGACATTAGGTGGTCTTTGCATTGCCCCAGAAATGAGATGACATTCTTCACAACCGATGTAAACAAAACTTTTAGCTAGCATGCTAGCTGGCTATGCTAACGTAACGTTGGCTGGTTGACAGCCAGCCAGGCTACGTTTGTTGGCAACTATGCTTCAAGTCAGTAACGTTCAATAATCCCAAATGAATCTAAAAAGCTCATGATACCTGTTTGCTATCAACCCCGTGCAGGGCTTTGACGCTACAGTATATTCAGGGCAATTAAGGGTTAGGTTTTGGGGTTAGGTCTAGGCATAGTTTCACTGAGGTTTGGGTTAGGTTTAGGCATAGTGGTCAATCACCTTGTTAGCATTCACCAGTGTTGCTCCTGTGAGCTAACAGGCCACTGTCCAAAAGATATAGATGTATATGTTGGGTTGGACTTGACTTGTCTATGAGTCGACATAGTATTTTAAAATGACCAATGTTGATTATATGAGAAATTCTAGTAGTACCTGTTTTTACATGTTGGCAGCCAGAAAATGCAACATATAGACCTGTGGTTCTCAAACCTTCATGTCAAGGACCACCAAATTGACGCTTATTAGTCAGTGGGACCCCCAAGACATGCCAGGGACACCCATAAGACATTTTACGGCTCTAGCTGTGATTCCCAAACCCCCAGTTTGACATGCATTTAGGCTACGGAGTACAGACCCCTTTACACTGTGAAATCAATGTTAATTTAACCCTGAGAAAGTGAGAGTGTGCAAATGGAGGGTCCATTTGGTTCCATTTGTACACATACACACTTACATACCCATAAGGGTCCATTTGGTTCCTAACTATCATTTAGCTGGGGACCCTGGAACTCCCTCAAAGAGCCTAGCCTGGTTAAAACCAGACCACACAACACCACCCCCTCGCGACGAAGTGTGTGATAGGGGCTGGCACCGCCAGGCTACAAGGACCCCACTTTGAGAACCAGTGATATAGACTTGTGTGTCATTCCAACAGGAGGGTGACTGCTTGTCTCTCAGTGAACAAGCAGTCACAACAGTCCACAGGCAGGAGTTTGTCCCTTTCCTCTTGAACTTCCTGAGGGAGCAGAGCAGCCGAGCCCTGACCCATGGCCCTGCGACGCCCGCCAAGACACCCAGCCGCTCCAGGCCGTCTGCACACTCCCAGGGTTTCTCCAGCGAGCGCAGGGGTGGAAGGTCTGCAGGAGGAGGTTCCCGTAATGCCAGCAGGATCCAGCTCTTTTCCCCCGCGCCCTCGGTCTCTCCCGGAGCAGAGTGGGAGCCCGTTGGCCCGTCGGGGTCCCACTGCCTCAGTGGGGTCAGCGACTTAAGCAGCCCGTCATTCAGCTCAGCCTGGAGTCCCACCTGCAGGTAGGGATGGTACGATAATCGTTATTATCGTTTATCGTGATTAAAAAAAAATAAAAAATGAAAATCATATCACAGAGATGGAAATTGTCCTCCGTCATATGCTGGGAAACTACACCTCCTGAACTGCGAGTAATGGAAGCTGGCATTTTAAAATATATTTTAAAATGTAATATCTGCTAAGCAGCAAGCTAAATATGCTTAGCTGATTTTTATTTATATTAGGATAAATGTTATTGATAAATGTTTCCTTTTCGTCATGTTGAGACACGTTGTGAGCTTGTAGATCTGCTATTTTTGGCAAACGTTCCGCCAACAGGATATGGATGCAGGGGTTCAATTGGTTAAACAAAACTGGCATTTTAAGAGTATTAGGCATATTTTGATTATCGCGATAATATCGCAAAACGCAATTATTTTGTTCACATAATAATCGTGACATGACATTATGGTCCCATTCCCACCTGCAGGCCCTCAGGTTCAGACCGCCGACCAGCCCAGAGGATCAGTCTCGGGGACTACATGGTTTCCCCTCCTGAGGTTCAGCACAGCCCCGGCCTGCCCCCACAAAAGGGTCGCAGGAGGGGTGGTGGAGGCATGGGGGTAACGGGGGGACAGGGGAGACACGGAGGGGGACGGGGCGGACACCAGAGTGAGGACATGGGACGATGGGAGAGTAGCGGGAGGAGATCGGGTGGTAGAGCTGGAGGTGGAGTTGTGTACAGGGCCAGTGAGCAGGTTTCACCTTCACCTTCTCAACTCAACTTCAGCAATTTGGAGGAATTCCCCCCTGTTGGCTCATCACCCGTTTCAGCCTCGTAAGTAGTGTGCTGTACACGATGAGAACAATTTCACATCAGGATAATATAATGTGTTTCCATGTATTCATGTGTCATCTCTGTGCGTGTAGCCGTGTACAATCTACACAAGAAAGTAGTTGAAAATGGATTTGCTTCAGTATAATATACTTGGAAAGCATATTATGCTTTCCAATATTCAAAAATCTCATTGGCTTGCTTGACTCTTGCATATTTTCTTTGCTGTCTCTAATATGACCTCCAGAACGACAAAGCCATCCCGAAGAATAAACCCAACACCAGTCAGTGCTGAGAGGCCATATTCCAAACCAACGAGTTGCTTCACCTCCACTCCATTCAGCAAGCCCTCCACCCCGCCGTCAAGTGGAGAGGCCCAGGGGCCAGAGGGGCCACTGTCGGTAGGCAGCCCTCTCAGTTTGCAGGAGGAAAGGGAACTGCTCAAGAGGGAAAAGTAAGTGGACATAAACCACAATCTTTTATTTGTTCTTTAAATTAGATTCTCTGATCCCTCATGAGAAATTAAAATGCTACTGTAGCTTTGATGCTTGTCAAAAGTAAATAAATGAATGGATGTGGTTTGACAGTCAATTGCAGGCAATTCACAAGAGTGTGAACTTGGATATACATATACAGTACTGTATAGGCCTACTGTACGTACATACATACATGCATGCAATCATCAATAACACTGATCGGCCATGGCACAGTTGAGTCATGCACAAGGTTTCACCTACAGTAGCCTTGTTTTATCATCACTTGTCTCCAGGTCTAAGCGTGCTCAGCAGTCCCCTCTGCCCTCCTCTCTGGATGTGTGCACTCCTACCAAGTCAGGGCTGAGAATGAGTTCTAAGGTTACCCCGGACACACATGCGAGTCCAGAGCCCACCAAAGTCACCCTTACTTCGGAACTGGACCTCCTTGCAGAGCTGTACTGCATCTGCATTTCTGGTAAATAACCACAAGGGGGGGCTAAACTGTAATAAGTTAGAATATTATCATCCAGTATGATTGTGAGATGATGAAAAAGCCTTATGCTTTAAAAGTCAGGCATGAATTAAAAACTCACAAAGGAATAAGTACAACAAAGTAGTAAAACAAAACGGCTGGCCTTGATATGGATTTTGGATTTTAACACTTAAGTTGCAATCAATTAAATGTCTTTTCTTCAAAAACGGCCCAAACTCGGGTTGGCAACAGAAGTGTTAAGAAGGGATGTAACTCAACCCATTTATTAAATCCCTAACTCATCCATAGTTGATGATGATGATGATTTGATATTGTATTTCTGTCTTAAAGAAAATCTGGTGCCAAATATATTCTTGGAGCTGTTCTTTGTGGTGCAGTTACTTACATCCCGATCCCCACCCACCTCTGAGGAAGATGAAGAAAGTCTCTGTGAGGTCAGCCCAGGTTAGTTTTGCCTTCTAGTGTTATAAATGAGGATCTGTTTGAATTAATGTAGGCCTATAAAATTAGACGTTTTCTTCTTCCATTTAAACACTGAAAGACTTGCAGTACTGTCAATGATTACCCAGCTTTTTTTTCTTTCAGGTGTTCTGGAAAGAGGTTATCTCAGGCGCATACACAACTGTGTGTATTTTGCAGTGAGGGTGCTGGAGAACCAGTTTCAGTGAGTCATAGAATATCCTTGTTTTCAGTGTTCGTGGCGTTTCCCCCATATACACATGCACAAGTCCAGTCCTTTTAGTTATTTTGAATCTGTATTTTTGTTCTTGTTGATCCACAATTGTTTGGCCCATGTAGTCTCTCACACAAATGCAGAAGTCCAGGCATTATATTATAGCGTATAATTGTAATGTATTCGTTCTTGTTATATTTGTATTTGCATCCTTTAATGCTCCACTAAGTCTGTTGTCGAAAACAGTATATTATAGCTTGCCCAATGTTGGGCCCAAGGTTTATTGTGTTGACAATGTGACTTGTTATTCACCATGTTTATGTACCAAGCAATGGTTCCTGTTTAGATCTGAGCTTGATCAGAGAGAGAGAAAGAGGGAGGGGAAGAGGGAGAGGGAGAGAGAGAGAGAGAGAGAGAGAGACTATTTCACCTAAGCAATAACCCAGACACTGCTAAGCACGGAAATGTGAACACGCTGATCGTCATTTCGTGAAGCAATGCATTGTGAGCGGCTGAGCACAAGCTTATAATGCGTCTTGAAGCGCACATTTTCTGCCTGTTATTAATTTGACTTGAGTAATAAAGCGCAAATTTCCCCATTACCGTATGCCTCCGATTACGAGGTTCAAATTGTCTAAGCACAAAATCCTAACAAATGTTCTTCATTTGACAGCTTGGTAGCTCAGCTGGACAAGTGCACGTTACGGCTGCTTGCTGAGAACGAGAGGGTGGTCTGTTTCTCTCCAGCCCTCAGGGACCGCCTGACACAGGCTCAGGACACCAGCACAGCCAAGGTATAACACATACATGCTGCTTTTACTTAGAATTCTGTACATCATACTTCTGAATGTAATTAAAATGCTCCATAGATGCATTGCATGGTTTGGTTTGGTCTCTTGGCTGTTTCATTTGCAATTGAACTCTGTATGTTGGTATTGTAATATTATTCACATTAACAACCTACTAGCATTGTAGTTTATGGAATTCATCCAACATGCTATTTATGTTTTTCACTTCCAGCTCTCTCCTACAGTTTCCACATTCATCCATTCAGTCCCATTCCAGCCTGCCACTGACAATAGGTCCAATTTCACCAATGATAAGGCCTTCCACACCTTTAAAAAGCAGAGGTACTGTACTGTATATGTCACAGTTGTCTTACTGATGGGCATTCAGCTGTTTTGTTGCCAGAAAATGTATAAGCACATATTCTGGTTTAAAGACGTGTTGGAGAGTCATATGTACTATATACTGTAGGTAAAATGTATCTGTAAGTTCCTCCCCGTGCATAAGTAATTTCTCTCTTTTTGCGTAATAGGGATATTTTCTATGCGATCTTACGAGAGTGGGAGGACTGTCACAAAGAACCTGGGTGGAACTTTGAGGTGGTTTTAGGCAGCAGGATCAGGTAAGCCCATAAAGTTCCAATCCACATTCTTTGTGATAAGACTTGCTAGCTGCAAGCCGCCTGATGCTAAAATGACAGGATCTCTCCTTTCAGAGTAATGGTGAGTCAACTGACGTCTGCAGGAAACCACTCGCATTTCGCCCGTCTTTTCCTCAAGCAGCTGGAGCAGGTAAACCGTTTGTTGGCAGGTCACACACCCAGTAGGTTGTAGGTTTAAGCGCTAAAGCATTCCACAAACCCCATCTAAAGTTTGTCTATAGCACAGGCATTATTTTCCCAGTACATTCTAAAAGTATTAAGATAATTGTCTATGGGATGGTGTTTTCCTCTGGTGTTTCAGTCCGAGTGTATCAAAGGGTGCGTTCGGAAATGCGCACCGGGTGGCGAGTATTCCTACCGTAGGAGACGGGGTTACATAAATTAGAAGGCGCGGCTTGTGATTGGCTGGAGCGGAGGTCTGGAGCGCTCGGCTGTGGTCACTTGGACTGCGCGGGCGTTTATCGTGGGCATAAATATAACGATTGCATTCACCACGGGCACTCGCGCCTGTGGCGCTCGGGTGCGAAGAGCAGGACCAAGGTCCGCTGGCCTTCGCGCCGCTTGCAATGTCGTGGACAATAACTGACATCTAACCATAAAACGAGCGCTCTACCACACCAGGTGCGCATTTATGAACGCACCCTTTGATACACTCTGACTGATTCACCAGCAGAAAACACTCTCTCAATTGTCTATATATACTGTATATATTGCGGGGGCGGCAGTGAAGTGGCCGAATGGGAACCGTGAGGTTCCCAGTTCGATCCCTGGCTCCCCCAGATTTAGTGTTGAAATGTCCTTGAGCAAGACTCTGAAAACCTAAATGCTCCCGATGTGCAGGTTATATTTATATAAACACACCATTTTATATACATCATAACAGAAAATGTCACACACAACGCAAAACCGTCCTGATTTCCTCGGTTCCTTTCCTCCAGATGTGTAAGGGTCCCCGTGTGAACAACTCTCCCGGGGACACCCCCGACCCTGACCTACTGGGGATGCTTGGAGCTGACAGCCTGGGACGACTGAAGCGGCTGGAGGAGCGTTTGATTCAGCCCCAGGGCATCACCGGACCCTGTCCTCCACCGTCGTTTCCTGGCCACCAGGAGTTCTTCAGGGACTTCCTTCAGATGGCCAGCTGGTGAGATTACATCTTGTATAAATGGCACTATTTGGAGGTCATAGTATCAAATCCATTGTTGTCACAGTCTAATTCAAGTGCTATTGTCTGGCCAGAAGTAAATGCTCGAGGGCAGGCAGGGGTGGGTTAAGTAAGATACAATGAGGTCAAGGCCTACATAACTTTGTGCCACGCTGCAAGCTTGTATATCTGCAATTTTTTAATAGCCAACGCAAAAAAACTAAAATTCTTATGCAATAGCCAAAACAGCTGATGTATAATCTCACAGTGCATCAACATATGCTATTTTAGCAATTTAAAAAATATATATTTTAATATTTTTACCTATAATGACACGCCTGAAATGGACATATAAATAATGCCAGGTTAAAGTGGTTACATACTAGCCATTTTTACTACATTTTTTATTTGGTAAAATCATTACTGTGAATTCCCCTCAAATGGTCACTTATGGGTCAAAGGGACAATTTGGTTGCATTTGTTTTTAGTTAAATGAACACTGATCTTTACTGTGTATGGCGAGCAACAAACTGCCTCACTGGATCACTCATGCGATGTACTTTATGTAGGCCTTGACCTATTAATGCTTGTCTGTATGTGACCTAACATCTTCATATATGTTGCATGCCAGCTGCCAGCTGAACCAGCACCTGAAAGACAGCTTGTGTCAGCAGCTTCTCCAGCTGGACGAGGTGTCCATCCTGGGCCCGACTGCTTCCACCAGGGAGGGAGAAGAGGAGGCAGAGGGAGACATAGAGCAGCAGGTGCATCACGGATTCCTGGGGGGGGGAAATAAATCAAAAAGAAAATAGTTTAGTAATGTTTTTGTAATGGCTAAAAAAGAACATAATAAACCAGGGGTCTTCAACAGTGGGTCCGGGACCCCTAGGGGGTCCTCAGAGTTACTACAGGGGGTCCTCCAAATCTTTGAGTGATAGAAACCTTTTTTTCTCCTTTTTTATATTAACCACTTGAACCCTAGCGTCCATATTCTGAGAACTTAAGCCAAAAATAGCAGATCTACAAGCTCACAACGCTGCGAGGCGTTGTGAGCTTGTAGATCGGCTATTTTTGGCAAAGAGCTTTGGTGTAGAGGGGAAAAAGAGCAAACGAAGTACAGAGTGAAAGGTAAAGTTTATTAAGTATTGGTTCAAGTGGTTAAATATCTGAAAACAAATTGACATGAATCCAAAATCCACTGATGATTGTGCTGTCAAACGATGAAAAAATATGGAATCTATGAACAGGTTGTGGGGGTCCCTGCTTCATCTCTCTCTCAACTAAGGGGTCCTTGGCCTGAAAACGTTGAAGACCCATGTAATAAACTATTCCTAGAACATTATCAATCGCAGTTCTTCACCTATTCTATCCCACCATGTCTGTGTGCTCCTCATTCAGGACGAAAAGCAGAGGTTCTCGTCAGTTCTGCTCCTGGCCCGGCTCCTGGCCAAGTTCCTGGGTTTCATCTCCTTCCTGCCTTACCAAACACCCGAGAGGCCATCGAGGGAGATACAGGAGAGTGCAGTGGCCCTCCGCAGCAAAGTAGGAAACCAATGACAAAAGTATCTCTGAAGATACAGTACTTGAATGTTTCTGGTTCAAATGGCATTTGTGGAAATTTCTCAGCCTGTGTCTTATTGTCTTCATACGCGGTTTGATGTACTGAATTACATTATTTTGTCTCTTGTGGGGAACTCTACTCCTCTGACACAAGCTAGACATTTTTTGTTTCTTAGGTTGTGTTTTAATTTTGTGAACGTATTTTTATTTATATTTTTTTCTCCAGTTACACAGTGAATTTAAATCTATTGTCATCTTCTGTCCTCCGTTTCTCTCAGAGTGCTCCAGTGCTAGATGTGTGTGCTGTGCTGCGTAACAGCGTGCAGAGGAGGAGGACCATTCTAACTGTTCCCTGGCTGGTGGAGTTCCTGTCCATGCTGGACTTTACGGGACCCTTGCTGTTGTGCTACAGGACTGCATTGGGCATGCTTCTGCTCCTTTATAGGTCTGTCTGCTCTGTTTCAATGCAGAAAAGAAAACACGCTGCACTTTTGGTTTCTCTTTTGGGGTGTCTTTACTAAATCACTCCAGTTCTTCAAACCTTACACTGGCTCCCTATGTGTCAAATAATTTATTTCTATGTACTAGTGTTGGTCTTTGAATGTTTTTATTTTTATTTTATTGTCTCCACCAGCCGAAGGCATGGAGGAGAGTATGTTTTCGCCGCTGTCCGTGCGTCCGTGCGTCCATCCAGTTTGTTACCAGCTAATCTCCGGCGCCGTTAGCCCGGTCCCTGCCAAACTGAGCACGCACTCCCTGGATGCCAATTCAGAACCTCTGCCCCACATTTTTCAAATGGCCCTGTTCTAGCACCACCATGAGGCCGATGTTTGCAAAACACATTTCTGTACACTACTCTTAGAGATTTTGTCCACAAATCCTACAAATCGGTAGACAGTATCTCTACAGTCGTGATCAACATGGATCTGTCCGATTTTCCATATTCCATCCTGATTGGCTACAATTGGCTTCCAAAGTTTGCAGGATTGATCCGTTTTGAACAAAATGCCTCAAATTATGAACACAGCGTGCAATCTTGGTGAAATTGAGCGCGCATGTTTCCACTAGGCTGAGGAAGAAATGCCACTTCAAATTTCTCAAATCAGCCTCATGTTGGCGCTATCACAGGGCAATTTGTCTTTTTACCTTTAAATGCACCGATAAATGGGAAACTTTGTATGCGCACTCCCTAGAGGCTAAGGATAAACCTTTGCCCTGCATTTTTCACATTTGCCTTTTATAGCGCCACCAGGAGGACAACTTATGTAAAACACATTATTTGCTATAACTCTATCAGATTTTCTCCAACAATCATCCAAATCAGTACACAGTATCTCTATAGTCATGTGATCAAGTTTCATATTCCATCCTAATTGGCTAATATTGTCTTCCAAAGTTTGCAGGATTGCTCTGTTTTTGAACAAAATGCCTCAAATCATCAGTGCAGCTTGTGATCACCGTGAAATTTGCCACACATATTCCCACTAGGTCAAGGAACAAATGCTACCTTTTTCACATTGGCCTGTTATATCGCCACCAGCAGGTAGACTTTAGCAAAACACATTTATGCAGCATCCGACTGCCATGAAAGATTGGTGAAGAACACATGCCACCCTTTTTACATTGGCCTATTATAACACCACCAGGATGCCTGGCCTGGTGGAGACCTGTGCTCGGAAGAGCCCTGCTTCTAGTTTTATAATTGTTTCCTTTGCTTGATGTTTTGTGTAAAAGCACATTGAATTGCCTTGTTGAAATGTGCTACATAAATGAAATTGCTTTGCCTTGCCATATCTGCAATGTCCTGGCTTTGATTCCTATTTCTTTTCTTCCTATTCATATTTAGGCAGATGGTCCTGGGAAAGAATAGTGAAGTTTGCTACCTAAACCAACTCCTCATGGTGTCTGTATTGGGTTGGCTCTTCCAGGTGAGACATGTACAGGCCCGGGTACAGGACCATGTTATTGTATTGAACCATCCAAACACTTAATGTACCCCTTTTTGCTATACCACATTCTAATGATCACTTTAAATACTAATTCATACAGCATATCATAAACTATTTGCTTGACAATTAATTAATGTTGCTCTGTTGAAACTCCAATGTCATATTCATGTCAAAAGAAAAAGGTTTCACCGATTTCTGATAATTCAGGATTTTTTTTTTGTCAAGTGACACTTGCCAAAACTAAAGTGTCAAGTATAATTTGCACGTATACACCATATGTCTTATTTAATCTTCCAGATCCCAGTGATACCGGAGGACATTTTCTTTACTAGCGACTTCACTGCAGTCGCTAAGCTGGAGGACAGCAGTCCCAGCACTCAGGGACTTGTAAGTGATTTTCTTTTAATGAGATATCTGTACTCCTCTAGAAAACACACTGTAATCCCATTGAATTGATCCCTGTTTCATTTCTACTGAATCCTCCTCCTGCTTGTTGGGGTTTTCTCTACATTTTCCAGGACTGCATTCCCCTTGTGGACCAGCAGCTTCTCTATACCTGCTGTCCCTTTCTGGGTAAGTGAAAACAAGTTGTGGGTAGTTTATTCTGTCTAGTTATTGATCATTCTGTCAATGAATGTAACTTTTGTTTTGTCAAATAATAATTTTATATTGTTAACAGTCATTTCTCTTTTTATTTAATTTAACCATGTTATCAGGTGAGTTCCGTAAGCTGCTGGCTGCCTTTGTGTCTGGAAGCACAGCAAAAAGTGGAGGAATTATCCGCAAAATCACTCCGACGTCTGCTGAGCCCAAAGATAAGCCCACTACCAACAGGTTACAGCAGAAATTAGAGGCAAGTCACTGAGAGAGGCAGCAAATAAAGCTATGAGATGGAGTGTATTGTTTGCATGCTATTATGCTATTGCATGCAGAATAAGAATAGTAACATCCATTCAATCATCATTGATTGTGAATTTGTCTACATTTAAGAAACCATAGTTTATATTCTAGCCTAATGGTACACATCAACTTTAGAAGAGCATGGGTTCCATTGTATTTCAGCTGACAAAGACATTATTTTTTATTTTGAGAATTTCAGTTTTCTTTATTTTGTGAATGCGACCCCTTAAGTTAAATGTATATGTATATATTCTTTGTCTTAATGAAGGTCGACCTTGAACAGGCTTTCTTTCACAACCAGCCTCCATCTCTGCGGCGAACTGTGGAGTTTGTTGCTGAAAGGGTTGGGTCCAATTGTGTCAAGCATATGAAGTTAGTATCACTGTGCATGCATGCATGTGTCCACGACATAAAGCTAACTTTGCTTTTGTTCACTGGCCATAGCTTATCTTCAATTCCAAAGTATCACTTCTTATTTTAGCAGCCAAACTGTTGTTAAAGCTATACTGTGTACGTTGCTCAACTAGTGGTGAGAGCTGTATAGCAAACCGCGTCCGCGTCTTTCGTCCGTTTTTCGCCGCGGACCAGGCCTCTCACCACCGCGTCCACCTGCAGCTCGCCTAGATCTATCTTTGGAGGAGTCCCTGGTTCCTGTGCGTTCAGGCATGCTGTTGTTATGTTGAGGCAAGCTACTTCCTGAGAAGTCAGCAAGATGCGCTGTGATTGGCCGGCAGTGTATAACCCAGGCTGTGATTGGCCGGTAGTGTATGATGACGTAATTTTGCTGCGAAATCCGGTCCCCGGTCAGAATCATAGAAAACATATTTACAGAAGGCTTTAGGGGATGAAATTCACGGAGTGGGTGTTCTAAAACTTTAGCGATTTAACAGTTAGGACAATTTTAAGATTTGTTTTATAAAAAAAGTTACATGGTATAACTTTAACAATCAATGAGAACCCTTTAACAATTATCTGTGCAATTTGCTGCTACCATAGACACACTTTGCATTCAGAGTCTACTGTACATTTTAAGCACTCGCTGTTGGTGAACCTGATTTTGTGAATTAAGTTCTAAACTTTTAACCACACTGAGCAAGAGTGTACAGTATGTCATCTTAATATATGGTTGGGTTGTTTCAGGGCTACGTATGTGAATGAGCTGGTCCAGAGAGGAGAGAAGATGCTGAGAGATGGACTGGAGTCACCTACCCCCAATGCTCTTAAACTAAATGACTCCATCTGTGTTCAGCTGTGTGATGGAGGAATGGAGCCCCTGAAAAGAGCCACCAGGTACCACAGCTCCTTATAGTGCCCTGTCATGGACTAATACAAGGTCAAACTTGTCCTATTATATAAAAACTTAAAGGAATAGTTCACCCCCAAAAATGACTTTTTTTCTATTGATTACAATTAATTTACCCCCATTGATTCCGGATGGGGACCCAAATGCATTCGGGTCCCCATCCGGAATCAATGGGGGTAAATTAATTGTAATCAATTTTTTTGTCTTAACTCATTGAGTGCCAATCCCGAACTAGTTCGGCTTTATTAGCGTATCGCAGAGTGCCGATCCCGAACTAGTTCGGCTTAAAAAAAAAAAAAAAAAAAGAAAATTGAAAAAATATTTTTTGAAAGTTTTTTTTTGGACCCCATCAAATCTGGTGAACATGATTTCAATCGCGATTTTGCATGTTCCACCCCCATACAACCCCATCTAACATACAGGGCAGCCATTTTTGTTTACATAACATGTAAAACATAATGGCTATTATCTCAAGAATGCCTGAACGGATTTCCAATCGGATTCTTTTGTTTGAAAGCTGTGAACAAACTGCACAAATCCACTCCAATGCAATCCAGGATTGCATTGGATTTTTTAGAGCTCATTCTTCTCTGTTTTTTTCCCATGCATGAGGTGTGCAAGGTTTAATCAAGGCTAAATTGCAGAAAATAGATCTTCTAAAATGCTTGGTAGCCAATAGCTAACTTCAAGCTAACTTCATCCTCTTCCTGTACATGCACAAAGGAAAGTGTTCAGGCATGTCATGGCTGTTTTTTTTTTAATATTATTGAACTGAGGTCTCCATGGCGTGAGTAATCAATAGAAAAAAAAGTAATTTTGGTGATGAACTACTCCTTTAAAGCTTGTAGAGCTGGCCTCCGAATGTCTCATTATTCGTATACTTATAAACGTACAGCCTTATCACATTTGCATGCGGATTTGGTAGCACATCTATAACCTGTTGCCATGTTAACTTAACAGTTAATGGGTGTTTTGACTATTGTTGTGTGTGAGTCACTGTAAAATAATAATAAATAATAGGATATTTAATTTGGTTTTCCTTAACTCATTCATTGCCTTTTCAAGATAGCCGCCAAGTACCAGGATGCCACGTTCCTAAATTTCTAGTGCACAGATCAATTCTTAGTGCACGGATCGTGCACGCCCATGCCTAGATCATGCACCATATGTGTAGTCAGGGTTTCCTGCAGGAAAAAGTCTTTTGCGCGTGCGCCGAAAATTTTTGATAATTAATTAATTAATTAGAGTAATTAATTCACTTCATTTTTTATATTAATTCTTATTTTTGCCCTATAAAAACACATGAATGTGCCCACAATTCGTGCACAGATGATGCACTATGCATGTACACTCTTTTCACAGCTTTCAAACAAAAAAATCCGCTTGGAAATCCGTTCAGGCATTCAGGAGATACCAGCCCTTATGTTTTCTTCAAATGTAAACAAACATGGCTGCCATGTTTGAAAGATAGGGTTGGTATGGGGGTTAAACATGCAATTTCGCGATCGCGATCATGCCTAGTACATTGTTTGAGGTCCAAAAAGAATTTTTTTTTTTTTTTTTTTTTTTTTAGACCCTTGGGGGGGCGGGGGGGTTTTCTGGCCGGGCGGGGCGCCTGGCCTGTAAAGTGCTGCAGGAAATCCTGGTAGTACTTTTTCAAACGGCTTTCAAACAAAAAAATCTGCTTGGAAATCCGTTCAGGCATTCATGATAGAAGCCTTCAAAGTCAAACAAAATAAACAAACATGGCTGCCATTTTGAAAGATGTGTTCGGGATTGCCATCATGCCTAATACATACATGCATGCATACATACATACATACATACATACATACATACATACATACATACATACATACATACATACATACAAACAAAAAAGAAATTGGGAAAAAAAAAATCAAAATGGCTGCCAACTCGGGAAACTCGGGCCTTTGCAGTCTGGGGGTACTGAAATAACACATATACAGTGGAACTAGCTGATTGATATGATTCCTGTATAAATCCTTCATCTGTAAGAACAAAATCATAGAGAGTTTCACTGACATGACTTTACACAAACTACAATACAACGTTCATGAGTTGTCAATTCCTGGTTTTACATAGATATGGCCAATGTTACTGGTTCTCGGGACATACCTTAGAGTTAAAGTTAACATCATGAAGTGTTGGCCTGTGATAAGATAACAATCGCACCACTTTGATTAGTTTTTATCTGGTAATTAACTGAGTTTTCAACTAACTGTTTGGAAAATGCACACAATATACACAGCTCAAAAAGTGTATTTGGAACAGCCCTATAGAATTGCCACCATCTTCTCATTTGTGTCCATAGATTCTGTAGCAAGAAGAGCCCAGAAGCCATAAGAATGCTGCTACCGGAAGAGACCTCCCCTGCTGTAAGTTCTATAATGCCAGTAACCTTCCTAAATAACCAAACACCTCTCACCAGATTGTGTGTTATGTGTGTCCAGATTGTGTGTTATGTGTGTCCAGATTGTGTGTTATGTGTGTTTGTTCAATGGACAACTCGTGGCTGTGTCTCTCCGCCAGGTGCTGACCACAGCTGAAAACATCACCAAACGGCTGGCCACCGAAAAGGCCTGCACCTGGCTTTCTGCCAACATCACAGGTAGCTGGAAAACCGATGAGAGTAAACGCTTTCTGATTAGTCTTAGAAGTAGTTTGCTGCCCCTTCTCTTGTATTTAAGTTATTTGTGAAATATTTGTCTTTTCCAACCTAACTCCCATGTATTGTGTATGTATAGGGAAGAATATTTAAAAGCTGACATCTAATGAGATTTGCATCATGCATAGAATTTTTATGATACTTGTCCCAATCCCTTGTCGCTTGCCTGATCATCAAATCCATTTTATTTCCTTTTTATTTCCTCACTGTCAGCCCTCATAAAGCGTGAATGGAAGAGCAGGTTTGATCGTGTGATGAAGTCTCAGGCCAATCCTCCAGGGTCAGATTCAGTGGATGTGGTTGGAGTTGGCATGGCCACCCAGGAACAGCCCATCACCCCAAAGAGAAAACAGGATGTTGAGACGGGGACCTCCTGTCCTCCAGACTGCAGCCACAGTGCCCCTCGACCCTCTGATGTCCTCATAGATATTAAGGTACACTAATGTGAGAGGATAATGTAGGAGCCATGAATTGGTTTATTATGACGTTTTGTTATATTCATGTATTTGGTCAATCACTGGTGTGTGGATGATTGAGTGACGGGTATAGGGGCAGACCTGGTTACCTCAAAGGCACCTCCTATTGACCTGCTGAGCACCTAGAGGGAGAGGGGGGGGGGGGTGAATTGGAAGCCACACTTTTTGTTGACCACTTTATTTCACATTATTTGCTAGTTATCTTTTCTTTATTTGATTTCTCTGGGTTTTACTGCATTATATTACCTAGACTAGGGTAGGAAACAAATCACGATCTATCCTGCAAGTATGAAATATTTTCCCTGATTAACCTAGAAGTGAACGATAATTTATCATTTATATATGGTAAAACAATCTGTTTAATTCTGTGCCTCTGGATTGTGTTTTAGGAGGTTCTGAGCATCGCAGTAGGACCCAGGACAGACAAGGAACTTCTTTCTGGCTCTCAACTCAAAACTTTATTGGGTAGACTGGGAGACACACTGACCTGCAGAAAGGTACAAGAGGAACCCAAGATATGAGAAAAATACATCAAGCACTAATAGACACACATAGGATTTTTGTTCCTTTGCTGTTTCTTTAATATATTAAGTATTTAACTCCTCTGAGCTTGGACACATCTTTGAGCTGGTTTGTGACAAATGGGGGCTTGTCTGGGATTCTTGTAGCGTATTTATTTCCTATTATTTGTAATTGAATGTTACGGTTTATCTCTCTTTCGTCTTTGTGCCTCTAATCACATCCCCAGATAAAGGCTGATCTACAGCTGATAAAACTTTTTATCCTTTAGTCGACTCTGTGACTCATTATCTTGTCTTTCCTCAAAGTTCTTAACTCCAGTGTCAGAGCAGATGCTGCTTCGCTCCACTGTCCTTCTGGCCTGCAAACTAGGTGAGAGAGCCAGGACTATAAACAAATTAACAATGTGTGTGTAGGGCAAACTACACACACTACAAAAATCCCAATTCCAAATGTCCCATTACTCTGGAATCTTATATTTTGTTAATTTTGGGTGTTGTGTGTATTCTATTTGAACAACTTTGTTTCCTGTCCTTGTCTCCTTATGTCCCTTTGTAACATTGGAGAAGTACTGTATAAGTCATGATACATACATATTTCTCATTCTAACTCTTGCTAACCGTGTCAAGCCTGTTTTCATTTGACCTTTTAACGTATCACACTGTAAACTGACTGCCATGCGTTTACTCCAGTGTCTGGAGAGCTGCCAATATCCTGTCTCCAAGAGTGCAGTGGTGGCAGTAGGGCTGCTGCTGTAATCACTGGTGCAGAGTCTGTTCCGCATGTCAGAGGTGTGTTGGAGCAGCTGGCTGCGCTGTGGGAGAGAGATTGCTGCTCATCTGCACCGCTCCACCTGCTTCTCGCCCAGCTCACTGTCACTGCTGTGCTGAAGGCCAGTGACATAGAGGTAGGAAAATCACACGGCGTCTCATTTTTCGAACATGATACTTTGGCGCTTGTGATTGAAACGTATGTTGTCAGCAACACGTGATGACGTATTACAGTGGATCCCAACTTCTTGCAACCCCTGGTAGTGCCGGCCTTCCTTAATTGCATTCACCTGGTGTCCTCTTCTTGTCAGGGACTAGTTTGTCCTGATGGTATATAAAACCAGAAGTAATAGTCGTACCTGAGGACCGGAGTTGGGAACTACTGGTATATATGCATTCATGTGAGTGTGATCCATGTATATATGCATTCATGTGAGTGATCCATGTATTAAGATTCACCCCTCTTGCCGATCTCCATTCTATTATCTATCCTCCGCCCCTTTTCCCCCTCCCAATCTAGTTGTTTGTTACGCCTATTAATACATTATTAGTAGTATTGTATAATACTTTCCCGTTTTCATATGTGATCAGTGGAACAACTACCTGTTCCTGGTGAGACGGCTGGTGGACAAAGGCCTGCTGAAGGAGGAAGAGGTGATGACGCAATGGAAGAAGCTGTCCAATTTACCATTACCAGTGGTGAGGGTCTTTCTTCTGGTTGCTGTTGTTGTTTTACTGTCATGGTGTCATTCTTGTCTCCTTCTCTTGTTGATGTTTTTTCTTTCTTTTTGTTCTATCTTCTCTATCTCTATCTCTATCTCCTACATCTACTATATGTCAGCAACATATGATGACCATAAATGTAATTTAGATATAGTTTTTTATTTGTTTGTTTTCTATAAAGTTTTTACTGAATAGGTGCTTGGTCTACCTGTTTTTCTTAGATTACTATTTCTATGCATTTGGTGTATTGATGTTGATGTATTGATGCATTACCTTGCTATTGTAAATCGCTCTGGATTAAGAGCGTCTGCTAATTGTTTAAATTGTAAATTGTATGTTGTAAATTGTATGTATCTCCTCAGGATTTTATAGAGAACCTTCAGCTGCGGTCAGAGTCTGCGAGCCCCTCTGAGGTGCTGAGTGGTATGGACATGCTGCAGGTCTCACAACAAACAGTAGAGGGAGCTACTTGACTTGAGATACCCCTCCTCCCCAGATGCATCTCAGAGTGATCTCCACAGCATTGTAACTGACAGGCATTATTACTGTGCTGTGAAAGACACATCAGTGATCTGTTATTGTTAACTGGCTACTCTTCAGGCCAGACTTTGTGCATATGTTCGTACAGCTCCACACTCAGGCACAGGCTGTGCAGGCATACAGACCATTGTTCTGTACCTGCTATGCGATATCCACCTATTCACAAGGCCCTCTGCTCCTTTGTAAAGGTGCAAATAAACCATAAAATCCTGCCACTCAGGATTAGAAGATGGGGGCATATATGGATGATCTGTGGATATTCTTTGTGTCTGGAGAACACGAAAACTATCCTGTTAAAGACTGTCACAGTGTTCTAATTTCGGGATGGGAGAAAGGACATTCCTCGAGCTAGAGCGTTTATGGCACAGGGCCTAGTCTAAGTTGAATTAAAACATTCTCTGTATCTGCCTGGGGACCCAACAGTATCATGAACCACATGTGGGTTTAAAAAATACTAGTGGGCAGTTATTAAAATGGTGTGGGAAAAATCTACAGTTTCGGGCCATTCACAGAAAAAAGGTAATTGTTTTAGTCCGGCACTTTTTACATAATGCCTTTGACTGCTGGCAGCACGAGTGATCACATCTCTTCTTGAATGCAAGGCTGCATTTGTGACACTTTTTTAAGTTCATGTTGAACGTGTTATACGTGTTGCTTCTAATTAAATACTGCAATTTTACGTTGTCACACAATGAAATAATAAAGATGTATTCTATTATAAGCTTGTATTGTGCTTTATTGAATAGCATAACCATCTAGTAGGCCTATGAAAGTTGTACAAAATGTTACTTTTGTGTGTGGGCAGTTTTATGATTGATTGATTATGTACATCCAACCAATGGGCCAAAAAGAATATTACAGGAGGAGTAGCCATGAGCATCTGCGCTCCGCCTCAGCCCTATCTTGCCATCAGGCAGGAAGTTTCAGTGAACAGTTGAGCGTTGGGGAGGAGGGGGCTCGGTTGCCGGGAGAAATGGCGTGAATGTGAATGACGGTTGCCAATAAGCCGCTTTTCGGACGTTTCAACCGGATAACTACAGAATGGGACATGTCTTTGCATGGGTAGCTTGAAGTTTCGAACCTGTCTACGGAGTTACGCGAAAACTCTTCGCATGGCAACATGGCAAATGTTAAAGTTGCCATTCGAGTTCGTCCCCTCACTGCAAGGTAAGCCTTCACTCAGGTTGTACTTAGTCTAACTAACCGTTTTGCATTGAAACTAATTCTGTATAAATGGGCGACGGGACGTCAACAATAAGCCAGCCTGCGTGCATGTTCATTACAATTCCTCTGTAACTTGTTGTGAGCGTGACACTGTTGTTACTAACCAAGGGAATTGTCCTTGTGGGCGCTGCGCTGACGACGAAGTCCACTCTCGAACGACTCCCATGTATTATTATTTACACAGTGGTGTATCGGTGTTAACTAAAGTAACATCTCAAGTACAATTTTGTGGTATTTGTACTTTACTTCCAATTTCCAATACTTTTACCTTACCACTACTCCACTACACCTCGGATCCAAATATTGTACTATTACTTTTGATACCAATACTTTTGTACTCAAGTAAATTTAGAATACCATACTTATTCCAGAGTATTTCTATATGCGTTTATAGGCATTTACAGTATAAAGAAGCACATGGTGATGGTGAAACACGACAGCAACTGTAGCTGTCAGTATAAGGAGAGGGAGGAGAGGAGGGGGTGGTTACTAATGTCCAGGCCAGGGAAATCAAATCACAGGCAGTCTTGCATGGAAACCAATATTTAGCTCTACCTCTAATAATATAAATTATTATAATATAATTAAAGCTGCACACATTACTCCATTATCTGATATTGCAAATGCCTTTGCAGTAGAGAATTCGATTAGTTGTGATGTGATACAAAACATTTGACCATAATGTCTTTATTACCTTTAGTTGACTATTCACCTTTGTTTCACAACAAAAAAGTGAGGGGAAAAATCCCCCATTTTACAGTGCTGTAAAATTCTATGTTGAAGTAGCACAAAAACACAGGGAGGCAGTAAAGTCAGCAAGTCCCACTAGAGCACCCCCACTACTTTTAGGCCAAATTACTACAGCATGTTGAGTTAAAGGTCTTTGGGGGAGCCAGAGGTTGGAGATATTTGAAATACATTCAGTGCTTGCTGGCTATTTTGCTCATGTAATTAATCTAAAACCGTCTTACAGAATGCCAAAAATGTTCAAGCTGCAGTATGAAGGACCAGAAAACAATTAATTAAGACAGTCTTCATGACATTTTGCAACACAAACATACTGATGTTCACCGTCATGGAAATCTATGGTTCCTGCCTGCCTGGCAGGTCTGGATGCATTACATATTCAGAAAACAACCTTCTGTGTCACAGAGATAACATTTAAAGAGAGCCCAGTCAGCCATGTTTGTCAATAGGCCTGGCATAAGCATGCAGTCTTTTGTTTCACTGTTCAGCAATAGCTTACAGCGACCATAACTGAATGGGTAGTGTGGTCATTTGTGAAACAGAAGGACCATGGTTCGTGTCCGGGCCCCGGCTATTTGTGTCCCTGAGCAATATTAACTGCTCACCCCTGAGCACTCATCATGACCATCTGAGCAGTAATCAGCTTGGTGAATCTGAAATTGAACTTCAACGAAACAATGATCTCCCTTCCCTTGACTGTATGGAATAGTCTGGAATATAGACCTCTCAAAAGAGCAGGCAGATCCCAGATGAGTTAAAAAAAAAAAAAAAAAAAAAACACAATTGTCAAAGTGCTCTATTTTGGTTTGTATCAAAACAGAGTTGGGGTTTTACCATTTTCCATGGAAAATAGTAAAACCAGAGAATGCAAGGGGGTTGATGCACCAACCACCCCCTTGCATTTCTCTTCTCCTTCATGTTGATGAGAGCCTGGTTAGAGATTGAAGGCTGTGGTTTAGGGCAGGGCCAGTGGCAAAACGAAACCCGCAGGGAAAGGCACACGATTACGACAGCCTCCTTGTCTGCTGTGTGCCACAAACTGAGGCCATCAAAGTGCTGAGTATTGCGTGATGTTGCACGCCGTGCTAGCATTTCACCATTATTATCACCCTTGGACATTTAAATTCACTCTGCGAGAGGCTTCCTCCAGTTTCACTCTGTTGCATCAGATGTGCCTTGTTCAGCAGCTGGGGTGCATACAGCTGGCCCTGTTCCTCTCTCACACACACGCGCGGGCGCACACACTTTTGTTCTGGAAAGTGTTCCAACTGCTTCATGCGTGTGTGGGGCTGTTTTCATTTGAATCTGAAGTTCTGAACTGTTCAACACTGCACACAACTCACATTTTGCCAGTTTAGTGGACTTGAGACACACACATGCGCACGCACACACACACACACACACACACACACACACACACACACACACACACACACACACACACACACACACACACACAGAAGACACACACACACACAGAAGACACATTGTTGCAACTGTCATATGATGGCCCAATTTCATATTATCAAATTATCTTGAATTGATCTGAACTTGTCTGCCAGAAGAACAATAATTCGATTTGTAATCCTTATACCACTGTTGTATATTTGATGTTTGTACAAAAGAAGCTGCTACTCTTATTATTGTACCACTTTAAATGCTTCATTTGAAAATCAAATAAACAAAGTTTAAAAAAAAAGAGAACAATAATTCGATTAAATCTTTATTTCAGACCAAGAAAGATCTATATCCCAATTAAAAACAGAACACAATAAAAACAAAAACAAATGATAAGTAGCCTAATCTTTGTTTGATAAGGTAGTACTTTCAATACACTAAACTACTGAAGGTGTCTCTTGTTTGGTCGGATTTACAATATGTATTTACAATATGTTTTCGGCACCTGGTCTTTCCTTTCACAGACATTCATCACTTCACATTACTTTTCCTAATATGGATATGTTTATTACGTTAACATGGATGCTTATTGAGAGACGAGTTAAGAAAAGCTGTCATTCCTTTCTTGTCCACAGGGAGTGTTTGGATGGAGGAAAGCTGGCTGTGCAGGTGGAGGACAAGTTTGTTAGGATCCGAAATGTGAAGGTGAGTGCTTTCAGTAATACAGACCAACAACACACACTTTCACTACTAGGTGGGTGGGTGTGTGTGTGTGTGTGTGCGTGCGTGCGTGCGTGCGTGTGTGCGTGCGCGCGCGCGCGCGCATCTGTGCACTTGAGATTCAGTGAGAGTGATTCTGTGATTGTGTTTACATGTTAGGTATTTCTTTTTTTTTGGTGTGGGATGTATAGGTCCCAGTGAGGTGGGTGCATTCAGTCTATCTCACTGACAGGATGTTTACAGTCTTGGATCGGCCACTTCCTGCTTGATTCCTCTGCTGTTTATTATTGAGCCTGCCTTACACACACTGTTGGACCGACAGGTCCTCCAGGCAGATGCATGCACTGGCACTGACTGCAGAACACACAAAAGCACAAACAACAGCAAACGACTAACAAGAAAGATACTCCAGATACACGAAATACGAGCCTCTGTTTGTAACAAAGAGCATTTTAGGAAGGACCTTTGAAGCTCTGACATGTCGCAAAAGATGATTAGTAATGAACTAAACCATCCTTAAAGCTAAATAAAGTGCTTTAAAAAGAAAAGTGCTTTCCCAGAATGACATGATCCTCCGTCTTTGGTGCTGAGCCAAACTGCAAAAGCAGCTACATTCAGGAACCTGAAGATGACTGCAAGGTCGAAACATAGTTTTTGCTGCTGTTTAATAGCGTTTTGGAGCATCTTAAGTGAGTTGCAAGCCCTTCCTTTTGTCAAACTTCATTCACTACAACATAAAGCATCGTCTAAGATTACATTTGTTTCACAATGTGCTTTGTGCTTTTTAAGGTTATTTATAATAATAATAATAATGGATTGCATTTATATGTGATTTAAGAAATATATTTTGTTACCAATTACAACAACTTAGATTTTTTTTCTTAACACAGGCACACTGTTGCAGTTTCAACACTTTCAGTGTTGGTGTCGAGTATTTAGTAATCAGGCAGCTTTCAGTAGATGACTGAGTAGCTGTGATTTGTTGAAGCCACATTGTTATAGTCTGTATGCTGCTGCAACGGAGTGGCGCCTGCTACCGTCTCTGAATAGCTACCAGGAAAAATGCTGTTATTCTAAAGAAGGAAATATGTTCTGATTTATATTAGGAAAGAATTCCTTTGATAGTTTCTAGGATTGGAGTGGTTTCTTTGAGCACACTCAGACAAATTTGATGCGGTTGCATTTGATAATAAACTGCTGCAAGTATGGCTACTGCATCATTTTCTTTGAGTGTGTTCTTTATGGATATATTTGTAAATGATGTATGTACATGTTCTGAGCAATTTCAGAAGAGTTACACACACACACACACACACACACACACACACACACACACACACACACACACACACACACACACACACACACACACAAAACACAAAACACAGGAAAAGGACCAGATTCTTGTACACTACATTTGGATCTTTTTTACACACTGTTGTATGTAGAGAAGGCAGACAAAGGGACGAGCAGGAAGTCACTTCAGAATGACGGTGACAGTTGAGCCACATATGGCCTCCTTCTGTCGGGGAGTGTGTTCAACACGCTGTGGTTCTGGCTCCCATGGGAATCATCATTTATGGAAAATGGGACACTTTTGGAGTAATTCAAGACAGAGAGAAGAGGGATTCCTAGAGGACAATAAACTACAGGGATACTAACACCAAGACTCATATTGTATTATAACTGAATTGAACTGAGTAAGAGGTGAAATGTGAAAAGAGAAGAGATACAATGTATGCAAGTGAGAGATTATAATACAAATCTTGCTGACTACGCTCAGGATGATTAGTTTCTTTCAAGGATTAATTTTTACATGGGTTAGGGTCCAACTGAAGATGAATAGATGTACTAAAACAGACAAACATTTTGGCTCTGCTGCTTTCTTCAGTGGCTGTCTCTTTACTGAGAGCACTAACAGGGCAGTGTTGCTCTTAGCTAAATCTGTGTGCCACAAGGCCATTGTTGAGTGTCATAACAGTACTTAGGGGCTAAAGAAACAGGTTAAAGAGTCAGTTAATTGTGTGTGAGGATTGAGAATTGATACTAAGGCTGCACACAGAAAAGTACAAGTTAACATTGACAGGCATCCTGGGTGCACTGCAGACATAATTTGAGTCATCAGTTTAGCCCAGTCAGTTTAATA
This sequence comes from Nannobrachium achirus, assembly GCF_963921795.1. Classification (NCBI taxonomy): domain Eukaryota; kingdom Metazoa; phylum Chordata; class Actinopteri; order Myctophiformes; family Myctophidae; genus Nannobrachium; species Nannobrachium achirus. The sequence continues at coordinate 33,664,300 of NC_137827.1, read as the reverse complement.
TGATAGGGTGAACACAGTGATTATAAAGTGATGCTCAGTGGCCGTAAGCCTGATGTTGTCCTGTCCTAAGCAACAGCTCTGCCTGGGCATGTCTTACCATGATAGGTACCGTACCAATACCTTCATAGTAAGTGAACAGGAGAAGAGGGTGATTAGTGTTAACCCAGTGAGGTCGATAATGTACTAAACGCTTCAATGCTTGCAATGAATGGAAAAAGATTGTCTGAAATTCAAGTCCACACTCCAGCAGTACCACAATACTAGAAGAAGGCCTGTATAAGATCTAATGCAACTTTACTGTTTCATTTGTTTACTAACCATGCTGTTTGTCAAAGGTCCATACTTTAGTAAAATATAGTAGATAGCTATAATTGGCAACACAAAGCTACACAATTCACACAGTATTGTATATTATACCATCGTGTTACTTAAGCCTGATGTATGCTTCGGTGACAAATGTTGTATGACATTTCACTCAGCAAAGATAATGTACTTTCAGAACTTTTCAGCACTTTTTAGATGATTAAAATACATTATGTTGAGCAGCACATTACACAACAGAGTATGGCCTTGACCTGCTCTGTTATGTAAAGTGTCATGAGATGGCACTAATAATCACAATTAAATTACATTGACTGAAGTCGCCTTTGTCGCCGAAGCATGAATTAGCCTTAACACTGCCGTTGATCCTATGTACTTGGTGATTATTAGATTCTGATTGCACTTAATCTTTTGACACTGGTCATTAACCCAATTCAAAAACATTGAAGCGTCTAAGAAAACACAGCATTAAAATAAATTGTGATTGATCCCCAAAATGTCATGTCTCTGTGAATGAATGAATGAATGAATGAATCGTTTATTTCGATAATCAGTGAGACATTACAAGTCAAATTTCGTTTCGTTTCTTTTTTTCTGTCCCCTACCTCTCTCCAGCTGGATGGACGTTCAGACAGCGCTGTAGATTCCAGGGACAAGCTTCTAGAGTTTGGTTTTGACTACTGCTACTGGTCAGCTGACCCCGCAGATCCCCGCTATGCCTCACAAGAGGAGGTAAGACACCTGTACTGTACATTATGGAGATGTGGCATCACTCTATTCTCTTTTAGGGACGGGACGATAATCGTTATTATCGCTTATCGTGATAAACAACACTCACAATAATCATATCGTGGAGTTTTACATTTATTGTGAAATTATCCTCCGTCATGCACTGGGATCAATTCATAGTTTATTTGCCGAGCTGCATATCCGGTACCATTTAAACCCTCTAGAATTGGTCAAATGGACCTGGAAATGATGTACTTGATACCGTCCTTTTTTGAATCTCTACCAAATCTTGGAAAAAGACGCGTTGTGAGCTTGTATTGTAGGTCTGCTCTTTTTTGGCAAATGTTCCGCCCCAGGATAATGGATGTTGGGGATATTTTGTATATCATGATAATATCGTAAATTGCAATTTCTTTGGTCACAATATATGCATTTCTGGTCCACGTTACACTGATAAGAACTAGATGCGCGCACAGGTCGGTACCAAAATTAGCCAATGAAACCAGCGCTCCCCAAAACAACAGGTCTGGGGATTGGTGGGAATTACATTACATGATACAGTCACCTGTGCATTTAGTCTCAATGTTTGTAAACAAGAAATGGGTCTATAATCGTGGATGTTTGCTGTCGTCATGCTATGGTCCATGCTCCGGACAGGGTGTAGGCTGTGTGCATGTACGTGCCAGGCCAACCGCTAAACACTGGTCAGGACTCTACATTTGCCAGTCACAATCTCCGTGTACCAAAGGACAATGAGGCAAAAAGGAAATGCTGTCCTTAAAGACAAACCACAACAAGAAGGTTGTTTTTGCGTGCGTGCGTGCGTGCGTGCGTGCGTGCGTGTGTTTGTGTTTGTGTTTGTGTGTTTGTGTGTGTGTGTTTGTGTGTTATTATTTTTTGAGCGGTGGTTACACCGTCTCCTATACGTGGCCGTGTGTGTATGCGTGTGTGCGTGTCTGTATGTAGCCTGAAGTACCTTTTTTGACCACACATGTTAAGGGAGGGGCGCTGTTGTTCAGGCCAGGCCAGACACACACACACACACACACACACACACACACACACAGGCACCCCCCCCCCCCCCCCCCCCCCCCCCCCACGACCACCGCTCAGTTCACACGGGTGTGATTTTTCCTTTACAGATGGTTGTTTAGGGGATTGGATATCACTCCATCTGTTGCCCCGAAGTCTTTGTGCCTCAGCCCTGGCACGGCCATAGTCAGCTGCCTTTCATGTCTGTGCTGTGATTGGATGATTAGATCTCTTTTAGTGTTCTGATTGGAGGTTGCTGCTGCAACCGGAGAAGGGGCTTCGGCTCAGGCTGCCCAAAAACAAAACGGGGAAAGCGCCCTGCCTGATCATAATTATTGCAGGAAGAACACTTGAACATGTTTTGATGTTGACGACCCTATTTTTAGAGCTCCCATTGTATTTGTGTTCTTATTCTTTTGTTTCTTATACGACACAATAGCTGCGTTAGTGGCTTTACATTATTTCTATGTTACTGTCTTTGTTTATGGAGATCCACTCCCGTCAGGAGGACTGACCTTCCTCCTCTCTGAGACTGTTCTTTGTATGCGTTGGTGAAAGACTGGGCTGTGCTGTGACTACAGCCTACACACAGACGCAGAGCAAGACACAGTACAGCAGTTATCCTCTCTTTCTCTCTCTCACTCACACAGTCTCTCTGCCTTGGTTGTCAGCCTCCATCCTTGGCTGAGTCCAGTGTCCAGTCAGAATGGCCTGGCGGCCACTGACCACATTCCACTGGTGACACAGGGTGGGCGACGAGGGTCTGTGTGTGTGTGTGTGTGTGTGTGTGTGTGTGTGTGTGTGTGTGTGTGTGTGTGTGTGTGTGTGTGTGTGTGTGTGTGTGTGTGTGTGTGTGTGTGCGTGTGCGTGCGTGCGTGTGTGAGAGCGAGAAGGGGAGAGAGAGGGAGAGGCAGAGATACTGTATATATATTGGGGGAGGGGTTAATACAAACCAGGGCCACTCTGACCTATTTTCCCCAGCCCGGAAGTCAATAAACTGGTCTCATGATTGAATCTGGTTGATGGCCACGTCAGACAACACACGTGATTGAACATCACAGTTGAAAACATTTGGATGAACTGCTGGCTGAATGTGTGTCTTTGGTTTGCATCTGTCATCTGAAGAAAGGTCAGATATATGGAGCTGTGAATATCATCTCCAGCACATCTATGCTATAGTTAGTTAGGACTTTTTTTATCATATTTTTTCATAAATGCATTTTCGTACTATATTTACCCTATCTTTTGTCACAGAGCTGAGACACTGGATTCTCTTCCTGTAAAGTCCCTATGGGGCAGAGACAATCTGAGGCCGTGGTGGAACGAATGAGGCTCTGGATCTTAACTTGTGCTTTTCCAGTCCAGTGCTATCCCACCACACCCAGTAAGCTCCTCTGAGACCATGGCCTCATAGCCCCCCCATGCACTGTACTTCCCCTCCCAGCCCTCTCCTTCCATCTCCCCTGTCTGCCTCTGTGTTGTCTGGCCAGCCCCTCCATCACTGATACTATACACAATGTTCTCCAGCAGGGAGTCGTCTGCATATGGTCGACCCTTATTTAAACAGAAATAAGAAAGGGGTGTTTAACATGGATCCTGGTGTCTTTAAACTATAGTTTGGAAGCCAAAATAGGGATGTGTGTTACTGGTGGGTCCCCCACATGACAAGGTTTTTATGACTGCGGTTCCAGGGCTCAAAGATAGCTTTAATTTCTCACTTGGGACGCAGGCTGAGCTAGTATCTCTATTATGGGAGAGAGTAGATTATGGAAAGAGAGAAGGCCGGGGAGAGCTGTGTTAGGTGAGACGAGGTACGCTACGATGTTGGAACAGGGCAGACGCACAGCCGCAGTCTATAATGGAAGCCAGCTGTTGAGTTAACACGATGGAGAAGTGGGGGTTATTTGTCTAAACACGCTGCCTTTTTGCCAGGCATAGATATCGTTTTAATGTATTACAGCATTTTCCACTATTTAATCAACGCAGCACACTTCACTGCTCTCATTGGCTATGGGGGAAAGGGAAATGAAAAAGAGGGGGAAAGAGGATAGGGTTTAGATAGATGAAGAGAAAATGGAATGGAGAGAGAGCGAGGGAATAAATGGAGACAAGGCGGAGAGAATTCCATGTTTGGAGGGGGGAGGGAAAGGCAAGGGGGGTTCACTGACCCCCCCCCCCCCCCCAACCCTCGCCTGCCAAATTCACAGCTGCCTCACTTAAGTCATTTCTTCCCGTTAAATTTCAGCGCAAAGACGTCACTGTCAAGGGTTCAGTTTGCAGCACAATGCTGGTGTTTTATTACCAAACACAGTCAGTCCTCCTCCACACTTTCTCTCTCTCTCTCTCTCTCTCTCTCTCTCTCTCTCTCTCGGTGTCTCTCTGCCCTTGTTAATAACAGTGTGTGTGCGTGGTTTGATTATGCTCTGGGTGTATCTGGGTCTGTGTGTCAGCAGTGCTGTTCTAGATCTAGACTGACTGAGGGGGAAGAATAGTCTCTCTGTATGGGAAGGAATCCCCCAATCGCACACTCGGGAGCATTTAATCCCTTTCACACACATTGGTCAGGGCTGGTCTGAGACCCAGCCTGGGTCCCATTAGCCACAGACGGGACGGTGAGCCCCAGTGCTGTCAACACAGAAATATGAAATATAGCCCATATGGAGGCAGGTAGGGCACCTGTGATTTACATGCATGGTGGTGCATTGCAGAGCATGGTAAAGGGAGTAATTGCGACCGTCAGGGAGCAGTTTACTATGAAAACCTCCACCGGCCGTCCGTCCGTCCGTCCGTCACACGTCACACGTCACACCTTTGTTTGTGTACGGTGTGATGTCATATATCTTCAGCATGACATCACACCACATGTGTACACAAACCTTTGTGTACGTTGCTGTGGCAACAGTCTGTTGTTGCTGGTCTGTTAGTGTACGTTAGCAACCACCTTAGCAACCATGGTTTTACCCTAGCAACCAACTGTTTACCCTAGCAACCAACTGTTTACCATAGCAACCATGTTTTTTTACCCTAGCAACCAACTGGGCATAAAAGGGATTCTGTTAGGGATCTCCATATATGGGCATAAAAGGGATTCTGTTAGGGATCTCCATATATGGGCATAAAAGGGATTCTGTTAGGGATCTCCATATATGGGCATAAAAGGGATTCTGTTAGCTGTTAGTGATCTCCATATATGGGCATAAAAGGGATGCTGTTAGGGATCTCCATATATGGGCATAAAAGGGATTCTGTTAGGGATCTCCATATATGGGCATGAAAGGGATTATATTAGGGATCTCCATATATGGGCATAAAAGGGATTGTATCCCAGATGATGCCCTGTTAGGAGATCCACACTAACAGAATCCATATATGGTCCTACCGACAGCTGCTATAAGCCAACCGTTATTGTGGAGATAAGCGACCAACGGTCGCTTATCTCCCGATTAGGGAGTCTTACTGGTGTTACAAGATGTGAATGTTTGGGTAGGCCTGCCGCCTTACTGCATCAGGTACCATAGGCTCAGTTAAGCTGTCAGTCACAGAAAAAAAGAATCAGAATTACTAATTGTCAAAATGTTGTTATACAGTATACTGTAAACCCATGCGACAAACAACCCCACCCATCTAGCAAGAAATGTTTTCTCCTTGCATGATGCAACAAACAATGAACAGCATCTGCGGGTATGTGCCTACAATGTGACACAGGTCTGCTACATACAGTAGTATGCGTTGCACTGATTTATTGCCCAATGATGGAGCCTATACCGCTCTAGTACAGTGCCCTATGGATGCCAGATGAGAAGGCTGGAGAACTCATTCCCTGCCGTCCATAAAGACTGCAACATTCACTCGTGTGTGTGTGTGTGTGTGCGTGCGTGCGTGCGTGCGCGCGCTCTGCCTTGGCTGCTTCAACTAGTATTGTGGGCGGAACATCGAAAATCCTCCAAAGGCTCTTTCCAGATATGGTTTTTATTTATTTGTTTAAAGTCCAGTCGTTGCCCCAGGGGGGACCTTGGGGCTGCACTGGAACCATGCCCCTTTATTCTCACCCCCCCCCCCCTTGTCCCCCTCTCTCTCTCTCTCTCTCTCTCTCTCTCTCTCTCTCTCTCTCTCTCTCTCCCATGTGTAGGCAGGCCCTGAATAATGAAGAGCAGCCTGTCTTTCCCTCGACCCCCCCCCCCCCCCCATACATCACCTCTCTGGCCTTCCATGCAAATTTGACCTACAAATTCTGCAAATGTGTGACAAATAATTGCGCTGTTGAATTCCAGCCAAACAACTTCCTCTCTTGTCTGTTGCTGCCGTCTCCCAGACTCCCTGTCTATGTCTGTCTGTCGCTCTGTTCCCCTCAGACTTCACGTGTATCACTCCTTAATCCTTTGACCCTGATTATTTCGCTTGTAGGAAGTTGAGACGATTCGAGGATCTGTCCAATGACATTTCTTCCCCATCTGTAAACACATAAGCATGCAGCTTTGCTGAGGGACCGGCTGTGGTGTTTGTGTAGCCCAGTTCCAAAGCGTGAGACGGAAACTGGGTGACCTTAGGCTCCTTTTTCTGCTGTCCAGTCCTGGAGACACAGAGAGGCTGAATGATTTTTAAATGTTTTTTTTAGTGGCTTTTGGACTGTTTATTTGCAATCAATAACTCAATTCAGGATTTATTATACCTTATTGGTATAAAGTGCAATTAATTATATATTCTGCAGTCAGTGTCTTCCATTTGGAATGAGAGACGGAAAGAGAAAGAGATGCATTTCTTCTCTCTCTGGATTGAAGTTTTGTGCAGCTGTTGGGTCTGTTCCACAGAGCAGAAAAGAGAAACTCCTCTGGAACTTGCCTTGTTTTCTTTGCAGTCACTTTAAATCAGTAAGCTTCTTAAACTGGCACTGAATAAATACAATTCAAAGTATCACACTATAGTCCTGGCCTGGGACAGGGATGAGAAGGAATGAGAATGAGCAAGCCTGCAGCCGTTTTTGCATGGCTGTTGGCTGTTTATTTTACAGCATCATTGTATGCTCATATTCTATTCCTGGACATAAAGAAGGGGAGACAAGTTTGGATCAAGTTTTTTGGTCAGAGAAACTTTTCAACAGTATGAACATTGCCTTTGCAATCATTTCAATTTCAAGCTTTATTGACACAATGTACTTTACACTACAGCATAAATACATGTTCTCTGTGTCTTTGGACCAACAGACGGGGGGGGGGGGGGGGGGGGGGGTGAGAGGAGAGAGAGAGCCCTGTAGTTATGTACATTAATCTCAGATGGAGCACAGAGACGCAGATCAAGTTTATTTCTTGGCAGTCGCCACTTTTCAATAAGCTTTATTGGCATGAAACACACTTCAGTGTATGTTGAAGTCCATTCCCTTTTAACTGTAAGAGGGAGGGAGAGCTAGAAAGAGTGCAGCTCTCTTTCCGTCTTCTTTTCCTTCTAAATATTCAGTGGCTAGGCCCTACAACACATTTAGTCTAATCTTCAGAGACTCCCTCCCACTGAGTGAAGTTGTGGAGGTTAAATGAATCTGAGGCCGTTTGGTGACGTCAAGGCTGGCGAAGGCAGTGATGGAGAGCTGATGTTTTTAAATGTGGTGAGCTCTTAACGCTGCTTGGTTAGCCTGCAGCAAGCGTCCCTGATGACGTCACACACACACACACACACACACACACACACACACACACACACACACACACACACACACACACAGTTTTACAAGCAGACATGCATTTACAGCACAGCACACACTTGAAAACACACACACACACACACACACACACACACACACACACACACACACACACACACACACACACACCCATTTACAAGCAGACATGCATTTACAGCACAGCACACACTTGAAAACACACACACGCACGCACGCACGCACGCGCGCACACGCACACGCACGCACACACACACACACACACACACACACACGTAAATATAGTCCTCCAGGGCTTAGTGTAGGGCAGGCCACATAAAACCAGACCAGCAACTTAAGTCCTCAACAGCCAATGATTAGAGGCCTAAACCTATTACTACGACATTAAACTCTCTCTCTCTCCCCTAACTTTGTGTTACTCCCTCTCCCTCCCCTCCTTTTCCTTTTTTCCTGTCACTCTCTCTCTTTCTCCCTCTCCCCTTCAGACCCCCACAGACCAGCCTGGTTCTGTACGACCGGTGAAACGCTGTTTATCGGGGTCCCAATCAGATCTCTGGCACAGGACTCAGCTGTTTCCTTGTTTATCAGCAGACGTCATGGTTAAAAATGACCCACTTCTGCTACAACGCAGACATTTTGTCTGGACAAGTGTCCTTGCTGTGGCTCTCAAGTTTTTTATGCTAACAGCTTTTTCTGTCTGCCAGTTTATGTCTCTTTGTTTGTGGCTTTTCATATCTCACTTTTTTTTTTTTTAAATATGTGTCCCTCTCATCTGTCTGTGTGACTGGCTGCAGTGCTCACGTTTCATTGTAATTTTATTACCAGTCCTTACCCGCATTTCCTCCCACCGTCTGTCCGGGCTATTAGATCCCATTGCCTCCAGGGAATGTGAACACGATGGCAGATCCCCATAGCCTGTGCCGAAAATTCTACTAAACAGCTTAAATTTGGAAAAGGTTAAGAATGCGTATGCCAATGGTCAATGCTCATGTGCAATTTCAGATCAATTGGTCAACCCACTGAGGAGAAGAATGGATGAGGCCGGACTGACAGTTTTGTTCATTTAATTGCAGGATTAAAAGTAGGATAGTAGAATTATTAAAATATTTTCCTGCATCATGATAATTGAATATATAACATAGTGGAGCATAGAAGGAGAAATTGGAGAATTGGAATCATATGCATTTGAAAGTCGTGTAGGATTCAAACCCTCAACCTTCTTAGCTCATAGGCCTAGTCCTACTTCTATTCTTTTAAAGATGAGTTTTTGGGCTTTTCTGCCCTTATTTGGATAGTATTAGTGGAGAGTGACAGGAAACAGGGAGTGACACGCAGCAATGGTCGTCGGGCTCAGGAATCGAACCTGCAACACGCTGATAGGCCGCATTAGAGCCTGTATAGTATGTGGTTGCACCTTAACCGCCAGGTCATCGTTGCCCCCGAGGCCCCGACCTAGTTCTACTTTTTATTTCTATGCCTCCTAACCCCCCCTGGTTGGCCCGATGACTTTAACCCGAGCTTCCTTGCCCAGAATGAAATCTATATTCTGCTTTCCTCTCTCATTGTATGACTGTTTGTGTGTTTTCTTTGTGAGGAAAAGCAAACTTGTGGGGGCCTTTGTCATTCTTTTAGATGGGATTTCCTCTGGGTTGGCTGGTCGGTCGCCAGAGAGCTGCGTTCTTCACAGGATGGACATGCGAACACGTGCAAACACGTGTGTGCGCGCACACACACATACACACACACACACACACACACACACACACACACACACACACACACACACACACACACTGTTTATGAAGGCATGTGCGAATTAAAGCAATCCTTTACATACAGTAGGATTTATACAAACACACCATTGCAGACATTAGTGTGCAAGCATATGAGACATTGATGTGCAAGCGCGCACAGCGGTGTTAGACATGTCAGAGGTGCGGAAAGTATGGTTGGGAGAATATTTACTATTCTGTCCCTATCGAAACATAACTGGGACGGCCCACTTGAGACGGCGCACCTCCGTAGTCTCCACCGAAAACAAGCGCTGCCTTACGTCGCATCTTCTAGGAAAACAATAATAGCATACTGTACAGGCCAGGGCCTCTCTCGTGGCAAGAACCTTTTTTTGTGTGTGTGTGTGTGTGTGTGTGTGTGTGTGTGTGTGTGTGTGTGTGTGTGTGTGTGTGTGTGTGTGTGTGTGTGTGTGTGTGTGTGTGTGTGTGTGTGTGTGTGTGTGTGTGTGTGTGTGTGTGTGTGTGTGTGTGTGTGTGTGTGTGTGTGTGTTCTTGTATTGGTGGTTTATGAGGTCAATAAACCTGATTACACGCAACACTATGAGGACTTTTGGAATTGTGAGGACATACACAAAGTCCTCATAATTCTAACAGTGTAGAAGTGTTTCTATACCTCTAAAAGGCCCAAATACCAAGTTTCAGCTATGTCCTTATAAACCACAATTGTATTGTGAGGACTATCTCACTAGTGCCCCCAGTGGCCGGTTGAGTGCTATTGCACCCCTCATGAATAATTCACACAAGTGGCTGCTGATTGGCTGACGGCCGGATGTCCTCATAATTCACTATAAACCCTTTTGTAAATCCCGCCCCATTCTGCCCTGTTACTATGATGGGACATTAACCCTGGGCAGATTGTTTTTATAGTGGAAGTGGATGGGATTTTTTTTCCCTTCATAGCCTCATTACAGCTATATAAAGTACCAAAGGAAAAACACCTAGGTGATATTAATAAAAAGGGAAGACAAAGGTACAGTAGTTACATTGCAAAACAGGGGGTTTACCCGAAAATATATGTTTTAATGTGTTTAATCCCAGTGGGACAGAATCCTCTTTGCAGATTCTTTTATAGTGGAAGTGGATGGGATTTTTTTTCCCTTCATAGCCTCATTACAGCTATATAAAGTACCACAAAAAACACATCTACGTGATATTAATAAAAAGGGAAGAAAAAGGTACAGTAATTACATAGCAAAACAGTAGTTTTCCCCCGAAAAATAAATGTTTTAATTAGTTTAATCCTCTGGATCAGAGATAGAAAGAGAAGCGCATTGCATCTTGGGTACTAGGAAGAGGACAGAGAGAATGTTTCTCCTCACATAATAGGCTGGCTTTTCGTAATTCTGCCCATTTAAATTATATGTACCCAATCGTGACTCTTAGACCATTGATAAGGTACATGTGAACTAGTTTGTTGAAGCTTATTCGTTATGATGAGCGAGATCGCTTGACGCTTGCCGTCGCTATCACCGTACCGGCCGATCTCCGTGTCGCGCACTGCGGACAGTTTTTGAAAGCCTGAAGCAACATTCTCCACTGCACAAACTCCACCCCCGATAGCAAAAAGTGAATGTTTTTTTCTGGTTGGCCAGTCAGGGAGTCTCAGGGACCAATCAGAAGGCTGACAAACGGTCTATTATGTCCTCATAAACCACCATGTGTGTGTGTGTGTGTGTGTGTGTGTTTGTAACATAGTGTGTGTGTGTTTGTAACATAGTATTAACAAATAACAAATTACCAGGAAACTGCCACAACTTTTCAGTGCCACCACTGTCTAACTGATCTACACCCACCTCACAACACAAGAAGCTGACCTTGTGGACAGGTATTTGTTTATAGTATTACTGTTTGCTAGTTACCAATTATGATTAGTAGCAGCCAGTAGCGCTTTTGGGGCCGGACGGGGCCGGACGCCGTGTGGCCAATATATTTCCCACATGCACGGCAAGGATGGCACGGAACAGTGCTAGAACCATAGAGCTATACAAGTGACGACCATGGTAATCAAATGGCTATTCGCATAACAGGTTTACCAGGCAGGCAGTGAGTGGTGGGCTTGCACATACCCCCCTATTCATATGGATAGGCTACTTTAACACCTACTGTAGGTTTCCAGCGGTGACTGTATGTGCATTGTGTGTGTCTCAGGCTACCTGGCCCCATTACTGTGATAGATGAGATTTGTTCAAAGCAAACTTTTAGTTAGCACGCACACATCTAAAGGCGCGCGTGCATGTGACCTGTGTCCGCCCTGAAAAGAAAACCCCAAAGCACCACTGGTAGCAGCTCTGCACAGTCATGTATGCTGATCAGCGTAGCTCCTATATACAGTATCACATGACATCACATCATGTCCATGACATCATGTACAGTACATATGAGTTTAAGTTAACTCCGACATACAGGAGTAGGCAGGCACCCAGGCACCATTTTTACCCTTGGGTAAAAATGCTAATTAAGTTCAAGCCTACAGATAATTTTGGTCACTTTATCATCTAATCAGGCTTTTATGAACACCCTGAACAGTTTTTAATATTTAGATATTTGATGTAAATGTTATCTTTCCCCCCAGGCTCAGGGCCTCTCCACATACACACCCATTGTAACTTCAAACTTAATTTTAACCATGATAGATTCATTAAAAACACACACTATTTTTTTCTGGTGACTCATACTACCCTCCTAATACGTGAGCAGGCCGTGTTTTCTCAATAACCTTTTTCATTTATTTTTAATAATTCTTTGGGAAAATGTGAAAAATATAAATAAATACAAAATAAAATTATTACAAATAAATGAAAAATTGTATTGAAACAACACGGCCTGCTCACGTATTAGGAGGGTAGTATGAGTCACCAGAAAAAAATAATGGGTGTTTTTAATGAATCTATTATGGTTAAAATGGAGTTTGAAGTTACAATGGGTGTGTGTGGGGAGAGGCCCTGGGCCTGGGGAGGCAGACCCATGCAAGGCAGAGTTTTTTGAAAGTGGAATATCCCTTTAAATCCCGATACTGATTCTAGAATTATTCCTCTACACAGTATTACACAGTATAGGCAAAATTCTTGTGTTACGAATTGTGTGTACATCTTGTAGATCAGTGACTTCACTAGCATTCAGATACAGTATATGACACCAAAGTAGCTTACTACAATTATATGAAAGGTCAAATTATTCTAAATAAGCTTGTGACCTTGACCTTTTATCACTGAACTGTACTGTCTGTATACTGTACTGTCTGTACTTTTACTGTACTGTAAAACAGTGCAGTAAAAGTCTGTCTATCAGTGATGACACTGATAGACAAATTGTAGCATTCCCTGTGGGATCATAAAGCACCAAATATGGTGTCTCGTTTGGCTTGAATAAAGCATAGCCTTATTAGCCTACTACCAAGGTTGTCCCGAATATGCCATTTCCTCATTTGTGACACAATGTTACTGCAGTATTTTGATGGAATCGCGCACTTTACGATAGAAGCATGACATTTGGCACACAGTTAAAACATGCCATATGGAAATTCTTTGGCTATAGGGCCATCACAGATTTGTCTTGGGAAACTTGTAGGAGCCAATCAAAGTTGGGCTGTCATAGACTTTACTATACAGTAAAATAATACTAAAAACAAATATGCTTTAAGTAGCATGTGAGGGGTCAAACTAGGTGTTTTTTTTACCGGATTCCCAATCCAATGCATGCATTTGTTTTGCACGAAAAACATTCCTTGGGCTAAAAACGGCCCTCACTTTTCACAGTTTTGTTGGGGCTGTTTCTCAGAAAGGAATGTTTTTTTGTGCAAAACAAATGCTTACATTGGATTCAGAATCCCAAATGACAGACAATTTTTGCCTGAAATGCTCGGACTACGATCAGTCTAACCTGCTTGATCCCTCCAGACTCAAATCTAATCCTCATCTCCTTGCTTGAGGGAGCACTAAAGCACAAGTGGAGGATGCGATTGGAGTGAGACTCTCATCCCAAATACAATTTCTGATGTATACAGTCTGAACAAAGCCAGTGGCTTGTACACACTGTTCAACTCATCAGGTAGATAAAATCGCTCTGCAGTTCAGAGTACACAGTACAAGTCTTTTCTTGAAATCTGATGTCCATCATTGTGGTTTCCAGACTGCATAACTGACCTGTGAAAGGGGTTCAAACACTAAGAGGTTTCACCAGGATGATATATATATATATATATATATATATATATATATATATATATATATATATATATATATATATATAGACACAATATACCGACATACAATTTACTTTATTATTGAGATTGTCATGGATTTAAAGTTCCTTGAAGTACACAATAAGGAGGAGCTCAAGTGGGACACAACGCATGTGAGGATAAAGAATTTGCAACTATATTGCTTTTATCGCCTGAAGAGGTTCGTAGTCTAGGCTACTGCATCCTCAGGCTGGACTACAATAGCTCCATTGAGAGTGTTCTGTCACACCTGGATTCGCCCACAATAATTAATAAAGTTATATCACTGGATTGATCCAGACAGACAAACAGTCTTTTAATTATATAAAAGAAAATAATGTGTGAATTCAATCAAACAAGCCACCTGTCCTGTTCTCTGATTGGCTGTAGCACGTATCTACTCTCAGTGCTGTCACAACCCATGTTAGGCTTTTAGGTTATAGGATGGCAAAAGGATCATCTGGGCTAGCATGTTGCATTGTGAATCGGGCTTAAGAAATCTGTTATACAATCCGGGATGAGGTGCGTGTGTGCGCGTGTGCGTGCGTGCATCCGGCAGTGGTAGGTCACGTCAGACAGTGGGTAGGTAGGAGTCTATGGCATCTCAGTGTAAGGTAAATTGCCCCCATTGATTGACTTAAGAAATCTGAAGATACCCTTACACTTAAACCTTATGCTGTATGTTTACTGTTCAGAGAGAAAGCAATGGTGCACAGTCATTTAGTTAATCATCTGGGGACCCCCTGCCCAAAATAATTCCCTGACCCAGAGGTTGAGAACCACTGCTTTAACTAACCTGAACAAAAAATAAGACATGTGCATAGATTACACAGATTATGTTCCATTTGGTTACATTTGTATATAGTCACTAGTAAGACGACACTATAAGCATAAAGTAACACGTAGGATTTACTTTCACACATATTCACAGTATTTAAAGCCTTGCCTTGTACAGACTGCATAAAAACAAACAAACTGCCAGTTTGCTGTTGACTGTGGGGGGAGGGGCAGCTGCTCACTCAGACAGTTTAGAGTGAGTGCAGTGAGGGAGATGGGGGATGGGCAGGCAGCACAGGTGAATTTGATCAGTGGCTGATTGCATTGCAAGCTAGTAATCAGTAGGCTACAGTGGAAAGAATGAGTGAAAGGGTTTCCCTGCTCAATGTGAAAATGTATAGGCTATTATGTATAGTTTATCTTTGAAAAGAGTGGAGGAGAGCTTAACTCAAATTGGTTAACAATCGGCAGACAAACAGGCAGGCAGGCGGGCAGATAGACAGACAGACAGACAGACAGACAGACAGACAGACAGACAGACAGACAGACAGACAGACAGACAGACAGACAGACAGACAGATAAGGTTAATTTAACCTTGCATCATGAAACTTAGTGTTCATTTGATTCCATTTGTACTGTCAGAGCAGTGTTGATGTTGTTGACTAAAACTAAGACTAAATATATTGACAATTTCGTCAACAAAATCAAAACTAGACTAAAACGTTAGGGAGGGACTAGTAGAGTAATTTTATGTTTGGTTGCTCTCAAGTGTTGCGTGCTGAAAATAGCAGATCTACAAGCTCACAACGTGTCGCGCAACGCGTTGTGAGCTTGTAGATCTGCTATTTTCAGCACACAACCAAGTGTAAAATCAGTTATTACGATGCCATCAAGGCCTGCCAAAATCAAATTATAATTGCCATAATTATTCCTTGCAGCTACAAAAATGATGTCACACAACATGTAACTCAACATTAAAGTAGGGCTGGGTGATAAATCTCAGACCTGCACTTTCTTTTTTTTAAGATAAGTTTTTTGGGCTTTTTATGCCTTTATTTGATAGGATAGTAGACTGACAGGAAATGGGGAGAGAGATGGGGAATGACATGTGGCAAAGGTCGTCCGGATCGGGAATCGAACCGGCGACCAGCATACTAGACTTGTGGATCTGCTATATTTTAAAGATTCACTTAATTTTTCCTTCCTGTGCATTTACCTGCTGGATAAAAACAATGTCATTGCTCTCACCCTGTCATTGCTCTCACCCTCATGAAAGTATTGCCAATGGCTCTTCCCAGTCGTTTACAAAAATGCTCTAGAACAGTGATTGTCAAACTGGGGTCTGGGGACCCCCAGGGGTCCTTGAGGGAGTTCCAAAGGGTCCACAGCAAAATTAGTTTAGTGTCAAAAGCAGTGTAACCAGTTGAAACCAAAATACATTTTGAAAAATGTATTTTTCTGTTTTCCAATCATTTTAGGGATTTATTTTCTTTTACTTACAACTCTGCATTTTAATTTGGTTGTAGTTTACATGAAAATGTTTAAGAACAAGGTTTGATATAGCACTCAATCAACACCTACAACTTGTAGCCTATGGGATAGGCTATAGGCTTTATAAAACATACTGTTCTCTCATTTTGTGCCTTCATTGGAACATCTCCACAATTCTATTTCCTCGAAAATATATTTATGTTCACCTAGGGTACTTCATGTCCATAGCTAAGTGTTGTTGCGACCGTAGGTCGCAGTTACTTGCACACTATCCAAACCTCCACCGGCTGTCCCTCCGTCACTCCCTCCGTCACTCCCTCTGTCACACGTCACACGTCACACTTTTGCCCTGCTCATATCTCTGCAACCGTTGCCCCGATCCATGCCAGATTTTGCACACACACTCCTTGCCTGCCAAACTACAACCTCCAAGGACCCCCGGAGTTTCGGGGACCCCCAGGTCCCTGGGGGACCCCCAGGTGTAAAAAATTACCAAATGTGCAAAAATGACCAAATGACCACCCCAACGGGGCTGCTCACGGGGCATTCCCGGGGACCACCCACTCCTGGTGCTCCAGAACGGATGCAAAAGTGGTGGCGCCCCCAGTGGAGGACCCCCTGCCACTGCAGCTCACATAAAATGCCGTAACTCGGGCTAGGAGCGACCGGGAGAGCCGGGGCCGGTACCTATTCGTCCGCCTTGGCGGCGAGGAGACCCCACCCCTCATTTCTCACATGGCCCTCTAGCGCCACCATGAGGCCGATTCAGATTTTGCCCTAAAATCACGAAAATCACTACACAGTATGTCTACACTCATGTCAACAACATGGATCAGGAAGATTTTGGAAAAACACATTTTTGCTCTATTTATGGAGATAAGCGACCAACGGTCGCTTATCTCCCGATTAGGGAGTCTTACTGGTGTGTATTCAAAAACAAATCATCAACTGGCTCTTGCAGTCTAGCCCCTATCTATGCCCAAACAATGTGACTCGAGTGGGTCCTGTGTCGAGTCGGCAATGTCCGATCTTCTTCTGGCCATCGTATGACAAATGTAAAGGGGGTCGCAGTATCCTATATGCCTGCAGGTTCAACAGTATACAACAATGAATGGATGTTGAAACAACATTTTGAACCAGGGTTTTATGTCAGCCTGCCTTGAATTTAACATGCAGAGAAGCTCCTAGCACCCATATTAATTCACTGCATGCTGACAAAATTAACACGGTTTAAAAGGTTCTAAGCATTTTTTTTCTTCAGGTGCTGCTTTCTGCATAACCAGGATAGATTGTTGGAACAGCACATGGCTTCAATATTTTAGTTTTTGGACATCCTAAATGTACTTGTCTTGGGCTAAGTTAGTGAAGCAGTCATCAGTGAAATGTGAACTACATACACAAAGTATGGGGGAGAGGGCTGAGGAAATCACCCTGTCTATGTAAATAAAATTAATCCATTGATCTCATTTGTCAGTGTCAACTGATAAAGTGTGAAATTACTGTTTGATAGCTGTCAGCCGCATCTGGGCACAGACTAGACCAACCTGGCACTTCCCTGTTCGCACATGTTATGTTTGGGCCAGCTCCGCCCACAAAGGTTGTACTAATATAATGAAATGATGATGAGGGGAGGTGCGTGGGTGGGTGCGATTATATTGCGTCAGTTCATTTATTTTGGATTGGCACTTTTGACCCCCATGGTGGCAGCCTCCAGGAAGAAACCCTAACCCAAAGGGAATACATATGTGCTCATAACAACCACACCAGGGGGTCTGATGAAGTACTATCAACCTCATAGACACATGAAAACCAGAAAACTAACAAAATATGGCACCATGTAAAACAAAGCTGTCATATTTGCAACCAGTCATACAAGTTAATTTGTAGCAGATTTGAGTTTATTGACAGGGGAGCGTTGGGAAGTGAATGTGGGGATGGAGGGTTAATGCGTTGACTGTCCTCACAGCTTGTGGAAGGAAGTAGTCTCTCATCCTGTTGATTCTACAGCCAAAGTTCCCTGATGGCAGGAGAACTGTGAGGGGTGAGATGAGGGTCCTTGTGGTTGTGAGTCGGATGGTGGGGGTCCTTAATGATGGCGGTGGCTACCATGTAATGTAATTTACTGTTATCTGGGACAGATACAGTATAGGCCTAACCATAGACATGCTGACATACATGAAGCAAGTATTGTTGTGAGGGTTGAATTGAAGCATCCATTCCTAAAGTGGTTAGTATAAGTAAGATTGAGGTAATGAAGACCAGAGGTTCCCAATCACCGGTCCACAAGAAGACTTACGGGAATATATTAACATATATGCCAATAGATACCTTATGTGACATATGGCTCATGTATGTCGTAATTTTACATAATGTCTCATATGGATATAGGCTATACGTAGACATATATGGAGGTGGCCAACTTCTAATATGTCACAGACTGTATATGATAAACATATGTTGCATAATATATGTCCTTTATGGCCAGAAATATTCAAGAACTGGCATATATGTCCTTTATGGTCAGACATATTCAAACTGGCAGCCAGTCCATGGTATAAGAAAGGTTGAGAAGCCCCTGACGTGGACAACCCAAATAAATAAATATAAGTCGAAAGCAATTGATAACTAGACATTTGCTGAATTACTCTGGATCTGGTATCTTTATAAAAACATCAACACCTTCCCTATAGTGTTTGTAGTTATTTTGTGTGTACTGTCCTTACATTTGTGTGTGTAATGTCCTTACAAACCCCATTAGTCCTCATAATACATGGTGTAGTTATTGTGTGTGTACTGTCCTTACAAACCCGCATTAGTCCTCATAATACATGGGCGGAGCTTATGGATCTCATTAAAAGTGTCCTCATAATGTAGGATTTTGTATTTTCAGTTCTGTTGGGTGTATCTAGAATCTGAAGCCAGATTTGTGTTCTGTGGACTGAATTGAATTTTTTGATACCATCCACTTGGCTATACAACCACGGGAAAGTGGTGTCCTTACAAACCACCAAACCTCAGACTGTCCTCACAAACCAGTGGAAACCTGTATGTGTGTGTGTGTGTGTGTGTGTGTGTGTGTGTGTGTGTGTGTGTGTGTGTGTGTGTGTGTGTGTGTGTGTGTGTGTGTGTGTGTGTGTGTGTGTGTGTGTGTGTGTGTGTGTGTGTGTGTGTGTGTGTGTGTGTGTTAATGGTTGTATTAAGTCTATCTCCAGCTTGTTTGGGGCCCACAGCCTGCAAGGCATTCTATATACTGTAGCTGTAATTCTGCCCCCCTCTCTCTTTTATCACATCTGCTCCTTCCTGCTCTGCTTGATTCTAGAGCATCCATTTTCCTTCCCACAATGCACCTGGGTTCTTACCACATCTGCATTGTTCATCCAAAGTTTGTGGGGCTGTGATTTGTCAAAGATGGTTGAGTCAGACAGTAAGTAAGCAAGAGCCTATCTCCTGTTACTGTAGCGTGAGGCAGCTTGATGAGTCTTTGGTATGACCCGACCGGGGTTCGAACCCCAACCTCCCAATCTCAGGGCGGGCTACTGAGCTGGTTTTGAGACAGTGAGCACTATTATGTCCTGTTTAAGCAGTTTTTATAGAAGCTTCGCCTCTACCCAATGTACGATCACACTAACCAAACTAATCAAGTGACATTGATTATCTTACAATAAATGTGCAACATTTCATTGGCTAAACATCAATGCAATGTGTTAAGAGTTTGTGGATCACAGATTTTACTACTTTGTGTGATATTGTCATATGATTTAAGTATAAAATAGTTGACTCATTTATCAATAAAACATTAAAGATGAAATTTGGAATAAGGTTGCTGTCCTGTGACATACAGTACCCTGTCAGTACTGTGTCAGGGTAACCTATCTTGGCTAATTCATATTCAGTTGGAACGGCTTCTGCTTGGTTTGTGTTTCGCTCTTTTACTTCAAGAGGTTGAACTAAAGTTTACACTCCCTCTTGGAGGCATTTTGCCGACTCATGGTCAAAAAGGAACACTCTGGCGACAAATGAAAGCACAGATTAAAACAATAGAGATCCTGTACATGGGTGAAAGAGAGACGGGTTTGTGGAGCGATAGAATGATTGAAGTGAAGTTCCTGCTCTTTATGCATGGCCAGGAGGAACCCTCAGTCTTGCTTTGCCCCCACATGGAGCTATTTAAGAGGGGTCAACTTTAACAAGGGCTGTATTGATTCTGTCTGTTTAAGGAGGAGATGTCTGTCTGCCATTTTTTGTTTTAAATGGTAGGATGAGGACAAGACGGGGCGGCGCTAGTCTTTGTCTCCATGTTTGAGCTCCCATTCAGACAAGAGGTAGGGGGCCAAATGTGGTGGTCTGGAGTCCACCTGCTTGGACTTGGGTCCATTTAT